>NW_007247260.1:323699-330305 GCF_000164805.1 Carlito syrichta | reverse complement strand
ATTTTTTGATTTATTGTAGAGATGAGGTCTCACCAACTTGCCCAGGCGGGTCTTGAACCCTCAGGCTCAGGCAGTTCACTCACCTCAGCCTCCCAAAGCACGGGATTACAGGCTGAGCCACCGAGACTGGCTTCTTCTCTCTTCTCTTCTCATCTCATCTCATCTCTCGTTCTGGTCATCCTTCAAGGTCTAATTCAACTCCCATCCACTCCAAGAAGCCTTCAAAAGCAATTCCAACCAACACTGGTCTTTCTCACCTTTCTTTGAACCAGCATCACAAATGAGCATTTTTGTTTGTTTGCTTGCTTTTTGCATTCTCTCTAAATGTTTTATATACTTTTCCACAATTTTAGACTAGAAATTTCCTGAGGGCAGGAACTATTGCCTTTTGTTTGCTGTTTGGTATCCCTTGCATCACCTAACAAAATATAATTTTTTTAATTATTAAACTACACTCATTGAACACGGGGATAGGGTTGGAAACAAAGCCAAAAAAATTCCCTGTCTTCATGAAGCTTACATTTTATTGTAGGACAGCGACTCAGGAAAGGAGAAGGGAGAAGGTGTTGATGGGGTTTGCAATTTTTAATGGTGTGGCCAGCTTTGATGAGAGCTCTGAATGAGGCCAGAGAGTGAGACTTGATATCTTGGGGAGGAGGGAGGGAGCAAAGAGCAGAAGAAATTAGCAGGGCAAATGCCCTGAGGCAGGAGTATGCTTGACTTGTGTGAGTAACAGCCAGGAGGTCAGTGTAGCTGGAGGAGACTGAGGGGTTAGGGGTGGGAAGAACAGTGAGGGTGGAGTTTTGAGAGGCAACAAGTCAGATAGGGTAGGGCCTTGGAGGTCATTGTGAGGACAGTGACATTGGAATGTTCTGAGCAGAAGAGTGCCTTGATGAATCCTAAGTAAACTGACTCAGAAACAGAATTATGTGGGAACTAAACTGTCACAAGGATGGAAATAATAGACACTGAGGACACTAATAAGAGGAGAGGGGTTGGGTTCAGAAACTACCTATGGGGCACAATGTTCACTATCTGTGGAATGGGACACCTGAGACCCAATCCCTACCACTGCACAATACATCCATGTAATGAATACTCACGTGCACCCCTAAATCTAAAATTTTAAAAAAAATTTTTAAATAGCTGCTGTCAAGTGTGGAGGCCTGCAAGTCAATGGGCTTTGGGACACTGACCAAGCCACCCAAGTAGCATGCTGACTCCACCTCAGAGAAGACCCAAAGGGTCCTGTCAGAGGCCTCTTGTGCAAACAGCCCTCCCTTGAGTGAACTATACTAAACCTGTAGAAGAAAATCACTTGCAGAAGAGCAAGGAGATTCAATGAAACACGATCACTGAGGACGTGAGAAATGCCACTAACCACGTGACACTCATCTTTGCATTCTCTGTGGTACCCGAGGATGTCTTTCCCCAGCCGCCTCCAAATAAACTTAGAGTAGAGTGCTTGCTGTACACACCTGGCTGCAAGACAAGCCCCCTAGGGGTTGTCCCTTCCCATCAGATTTCCACCCCAAGTTTCTCCTAGGTAGAAATCTTGGACTCACCCTGGGCAGAGGCTCTGGCCTCCAGGAGCTTGAAGCCAGTGGCAGAAATAAACATGCACACAGACCTCTGTGTTCCTTGATGGATTAACTTTTCAAATGCTATGAGCACACACACAGGAGGGAGCAAAGAATTTTGCATTTTGGGGTTAAAGGAGTCACCAAAAAGTATGACACTTGAGAAATGGAAAAGCATTCTAGGTAAAGTGAATGGCAAGACAAAAGGTTTGCAGTGAGAACATATCAGAGGTAACAACCAGGAGCCAGGCAAGTAACAAGTGAGGAAAGCAGGCCAGGCCAGGGAGCAATGGGAAACCATAGGGCCTGTGCAGACGGGGAGCACATGCCCTGTTGACAAGGTGGCATGCCTGCTTGGCATCCATTGACTGTAAGTACACTGGAACCCAGGTCCAATATTACTAGAACTTTTGATTTCTTAAGAGAAGTTAGAGGCCAAGTGCAGTGACTTATGACTAATTCTAGCACTTTTGGAGGCTGAGGTAAGAGTATTGCTTGAGCCCAGGAGTTTGAGACCAGCTTGGGCAACAAAGCAAGACCATGTTTCTACAAAAATAATATAAAATAGTTGCCAGGCCCATGTGGTGGTGCATGCCTGTAGTCCCAGCTACTCAGGAGGCTGAGGCAGAAGGATCACCTGAGCCCAGAAGAATGAGTCTGTGGTGAGCTGGGACTGTGCCACTGGACTCCAGCCTGGATGAGACAGAATGAAGAAGAAGCGTAAACTGGGCAATGAAATGAACAGATCTGCACATTGAGAAGATCTGTCTTGTGGAGGGTGGATCTTCACCGCCAATTTGAAGACTGTTGCTATAAATAGTCTAAGGGAAAGGTAATCCGGACCTGAAATGGGACTGTGGGGAATAGATCTGAGATCTGAGAACTGTTTTACGATTGGCTACTTGGAAGATTGAGGCAAAAGGATCACCTGAGCCCAGCAGGTCGAGGCTGTGGTGGCCATGAGGGTCCCACTGCACTCCAGCTTGGGCGACAGAGTGAGACTCCAATTCAAAAAGAAAGAAAGAAGTGACTGACTGCATGGCTAGATGACAAGGTGGAGGGACTAGGGTCTCTAGATATAGAAGAGGGAGGTGTCAAAGGTAAGTACTTTTGGCATTCATCTCTCACTGATTTTTGGTGAGGATGGATGATTGATGGGTGGGGACCAAATACTAAAGACCACAAAGAGTGTTCTAGCTCAGCGTTGGCACTGTTGCCATCCTGAGCAGGATAAGTATTTGTCGTGAGGGCTGTCCTGCACATTGTAGGGTGCTTAGCATCCCTGCCCTAGTCTCTACCCACTAGAAGTCAGGAACATGCTCTCTACCACCCCAGACCTGACAACCAAAAATATCTCTAGACATTGCCAAATGTCCCCTGGGATATAAAAGCGCCCCTCGTTGGGAACAATTGGTCTAGAGTCAGGAGGAGGGAAATTCCCTGTTTTCGACTTCCTCTTTTTCTTTGCATTGCAGTGGTGCAATTATCTGTTTGGTTTTTGCTTAATAGAAGATAGAGGACGCTTTGTGAGATTTTTGCTTAAGGGATCAGCATTTTTAGCGAGTCCCTTAGAACAGGCTTGTGTCTGTGTCCCTTTTGAACTCAGGAAGCTGCCCCTAACTGGCTGGAAGGAGACCTGCCTTTGGAAAGAGGGACATCATTTTTTCTCACCAGATATATTCTTGTATATGCCCTTCTCAACCATTGCTTACAGAAAAGGAGAAAACATTCATGAGAAGGATAGATGTCAAAGGAGTGAACTGGAGTGGCTGAGGCACACAGGGCAGCCCAGAACTCCAGTTACCCTGGGCCAAAGTGAAAGAAAGGCCACTGGTAGTCTCACACCCAAGTTATCAGGGCTCTAGGGGTTAAAGCTAAAGTTGATGTTGACTCATCATGATTCTGATTTACGCAAAGCCATACGGAGAACTCCTTGTCTATTGCAGTTCCTGGAAAGCCTTCCATCTGTCTTCATTCTTCCTGCAGACCAGGGCAGTGGCCTGATTCAATCCAAGATGTTTTGAATAACAACACAGAATTACAAATAAAAGTTTTATGTCGAAGAAATAACATTTCTAACCCTTAAAATAATTGGGAAAATTGCTACTTGGTGTTTAGAGTCGGGAGGAAAGGGAACTGATTATATAGTCTCAGGGAGCACAGGCCAGAATTATCTTGGTGAAGGGAAATCATATCTTTCCCCTCCCCCACACCACCTTTTGTCTTTTTCCTCACAATGCTCAAATTCTCAGGGTCCTTTTTGGAGGCTAACGACAAGTTGCAACCCCTCTTTTTCTCTTCTCTCTCTCTCTCTCTCTCTCTCTCTCTCTCTCTCTCTCTCTCTCTCTCTCGTCAGAATCTCACTCTGTTGCCTGGGCTGGAGTATAGTAGCATGATTACGGCTCACTGCAGCCTCGAACTCTGGGCTGAAGCAATCCCCCGGGGTTCGGCCTCCCAGAGTGTTGAGATTACAGACTTGAGCTACCACACCCAGTTGCGACCCTTATTTTTCTAATCACTTGCTGCTATTACTGTTCATTTTATTAAGCGCTTACACAGTCTATACCAGGCAGTGCCCATAATGGCACTCAGTCAGTCCCTAGGAGCTCCTCTTCCAACTGAAGACTCCTTAAAAGGCAGATGATATAATCATTTTGGAAACGTTATTATAAACTTATTGTATAATGTTTATTGCAAATGCCAACAAGTGTATATGTCTGTATTGCTGGCGTAGGGGGTGCCTTGGGTTAGAAAATGGCTGACATATTTGTAGAAGGTGAGGAGATTTAGAAATAATGATAATGTCTTTCAGTTCTACAGGTGACAGCTGTAGAACTGTCACCTGTAGACAGCTTACAAAGTGTTTTTATAAACATTATTTTATTCAATAATATATGCAGGTCAGTATTCATTCTTTTATTTTTTGAGAAGGAGGGGTCTCACTCTGTTGCTCAGGCTTGTCTTGTACTCCTGGGTTCAAGTGATTCTCCCACCTCAGCCTTCTGAGTAGCTGGGCCTACAGGCATGTGCCATGGTGCCTGGCTTCTGGAATCTATTGTGAACCATTAACCACAAGAATCAATGTCCCAAGATTCAGCACAGGCAGGCCCTCCTCCTGGAAGCCTCCTTTGCCCCTTTCTTCCCATAAGGTGCCCATTTTGTATCCCACAATTCCTTGTTCTTGCCCTTATGATAGTCTTATAAACTGGTTGCAGCTCTTTGTTGCAGGGTCTGATTTTAATGAGTGTCTTCCATAGTTCCTGGAAAGAATTCACAAATATTTATTAAACTTGAGGGCCTTAATTCCAAGAGTGGAGCCTTTATTCCAAATAGGTTAAAATCCCCATTCCCTTTGGGTGGGGTCTAGACTGAATATATCATCAGCATTTTTATTGCTATATTTTTTGCAACTGCTTTCAGGTGTGTACATTGGCTTAATTCAACCAGAATATACCTCAGTTAGTAGGTCTCATCATCCATCTAGACATAACTGTTTTCTGGGGGGAGGTGATAGAATAATGTCCTCCCCCAACGATGTCCACACCCTAATCACCAACCCCTGTGACTATGTTACTTTACACAGTAAAAATGACTTTGCAGATGCGATTAAAATAAAGGATTTTTGAAATGGGAAGATATTTGTGGATTATCTGGTAGACCCAATCTAATCACAAGGGTCTTTATAAAGGAAAGACGGGATCGGGCATGGTGGCTCATTCCTGTAATCCCAGAACTTTGGGAGGCAGAGATAAGAGTATTACCTGAGCCCACAGGTTCGAGACCAGCCTGGGCAACATGGTGAGACCTTGTCTCTACAATAAATCAAAAAATTAGTCAGGTGTGGTGGCCAGCACCTGCAATTCCAGCTATATGGAAGGCTGAGGTGGAAGGATCTCCTGTGACTAGCACTTCGAGACTGCGGTGGCTGTGTGACACTGCACTCCAGCCTGGGCAACAGAGGGAGATTCCGACTCAATCTATCAATACATAAATAAATAAAGGAAAGAGGGAGGCAGGAGGACCAGAGTCAGAGACAGATGTGACAAGGGAAGCAGAGGTCTGAGTGGTGCAGCAAGAAGTCAAGGAATGTGGACAGTCTCTAAAAGCTGTAAAGGTCAAGGAAGCAGGCTTTCCCCTAGTCTCTCCAGAAGGCACGCAGCTCTGCCCACACCTTAGTTTAGCTCAGTGAGACTTCTGACCTCCAGAACTGTAATGTCATAAAACTGGTTTGAAGTCACTAAACTTCAAATTCATACAGGTTCTTGTTTTCCTGCCTCCTCAGTCTCATTGATCCTCATAGGCACCCAACTTTGAGTATTCAGTGTGTGTTCTTCCCACTCACCTCCCATCCTCTGAATATAGATCCTTGAAAAATAAATATATAGAAAGTTGGTTGTACACTTTAAAAAATGCAAGTATGATACTGTCCCCATATTTGTAATGTTACTCATTGTTTGTTGGGGTCTCACTCTGTGGCCCAGGTTGGAGTGCAGTGGCATGATCACGGCTCACTGCAGCCTTGGCCTCCCGGGCTCAGGGGATCCTCCCACCTCAGCCTCCCCAGTAGGTAGGACTACAGGACGTGAGCCACCGCGCCCAGCCGAATGTTACTTTTTAATTTTTTAAATCCGACTCAACATTATGTATTACCAGCTTTCAAATATGCTATTTGTCCTTTTTACAAAGCACAGGGCTGCCAAGTCCACCCAGTATTACTAACTATGGAGTCACAGCTAAGGAAACAAGGACTCAGAGGTCAAGGACTGGAGGCCAGGTCTCCAGATTCCCAGGCCAAGACTGTGTTCCGTAGATGATCCTACCCTGGTGTTCAGCAGGGTACAACCCAGCACCTCCGAGGCCCTGCGAGTCGCACATCCCACGACGCTGGCGAGAGCCGGTTCCACCGCGCAAAGGGCGGGCGTCGGGGCTGGGCTGCGACGTGGTCGAGGAAGTTCTGTCGGTGGGAGATCGGACTCCGGAGCGGCGAGTGGGCCAGGTGTCGCGCCGTGGGAGCCTCGGAGCCGCC
>NW_007247260.1:293184-323451 GCF_000164805.1 Carlito syrichta | reverse complement strand
CCACAGGTGAGTGCGACCCAAGGGGCCCGAGGCGGCGGTCAGAGGCGCGGAGTGGCGAGGGTCGAGGCCCAGAGGCCCGGGAGAGCGCCGTGGGGCCGAGGGCCGCGGCGGGCGTGGGCTCTGGGGTCTGCCGTCGGGACGCCCAGCGCTCGGCGACTGTAACTTTCCGTCCCGGATCTCCGGGACCAGTGCTGGCTCCAGGTTCCAGGTGGGACCCGGGAATGGCGGGGTTTTCCCACACTCCGGGAGCGGTGACGGCCAAGCTGGAGGACAACGACTTGCCGTCGCACGTCCCTTGCGCCGTCGGGAAGAGCCCAGGACGCTGGCGATCAGGGGAAGGGGGGACTGAAACATGCCCACGGCGCCAGGGGGCCGCGAGTCAGCGCCCGGAATGTCGCTTGTGAGCCCCGGAAGGGATGAGGTGCCGGGAGATGGCAGGGACGGCGACAGACCGAAGTCCGCGCTAGCCGAGAACCCGCCAAAGGGCTCACTATTTAAGGATTTATCTTGGGGTTGGAAGTTGAAGGGAACCTCTAAGGATCCTAGTCCCTATAGAAAAAAGGATGTCAGGATCATGACCTCCTCTGGCCTTCATGAAATCATTTGGAAAGCCAGAGCAGAATCCGGGCAGATGCTCCCCCCTCTTTAATAAACATTATATTTTGGAATAATTGGAGATTTTTTGAAACTTTGCAAAGATAGCCCAGAAAATTCCTATATATCCCTCACCCTGTGTGGCAACTTAACCTGGCAGGGTGAAAAATAGGGGATTAATGACTTTCTCATGGACAACTCCTAGCACAAGTGGTCTTTTGGACATTTGGGGTGACAGTGGAAGCTCCAAATTTTATAGGTTTTGTTGTCACATCAACACAAATACCTACAATTTGCTAATACCAATGTGTTGTGTTTTGAAACCCAATTTGCAGTGTTGATTAGGAAACCTTGATGCTCTCTGTTGAGTCAGTCAGTAAAATGTATGCAGAGTCTGCTTGGTGCCAGGCAGTGTTCTGGGGGCTGAGGATGCAGCAGTGAGCAAAACAGATAATCTGCTTGCCCTCTAGAGCTAATATGCTGTTGGCAGAGTTCGCGGGGATGGGGGAGTAGGGTGGAGGGGCGGATAGGATGGGGGTTGTGTGTGGTAAAATATGTGGTATGTCTGAGGGCACTAAGTTCTATGGAGAAAAACAAAGCTAGGAAGGGGTTTGCCACTGTAAATAGAGTGGAGTGAGAAGACCTCACTGAAAAAGTGGCATTTGAGTAGAGACCTGAGGAAAACTTGAAGCTTGCCAGTCAATAATTACTCAAGTGTTTGTCTTGTTTCGTACTGAGCTCAATAATCAGAACCTGAGAGTGTACAGCAAAATCCTTGCTCCAATCAGATGTTAGTTGGGGACATCTGATTTACATAATCATATGGGGACACTGCGGTGCAGAGAAGAGAAGGTACTAGTCTAAGGTCACCCATCTCCTTAGTCTGCTGATTTCCAGCACCCTCCCTTCTACAGACTCTCTCCCACACACACCTGAAACAACAGCTGGCCTATAGACAATACTGGCAGCCTCCAAGTTAATCAGTTTTGTCACAATGATTTGTTAGTAACTTGGTTATTTAAAATACAAAAACTTTATTCCCATCAGAAATATTCATAGAATTGCTTTGAGGTATGGTGGGAAAAGAATGTTGGATATATCTTCAGTCAGGAGACTTTCGTTTTAGTGGTTCTGACATTTACCAGCTGTGGGACTCTGGGCTAGTCATTTCCCCTCCTCTGTGCTGCAGGCTTCTCCTCTGTGCTGCAGGCTTCTCATCTGTGAAAGGAGGAGGTTGAACTCCCTAAGTTCTAAGAGCTCCTCTAGCTCTAATCCTCTGAGTGTTTATACAGAATTAGGTTGCTAGTTCAGTCTGTTCAGCTCAATAGCCCACATTGTGGTTTGTCTTAATATCAACTAGCGTGTACGAGTATACAGTGTTGACTCCATGCCCAGCAGTGTTTTAAGTGCCTTGCTTGTACTGTTTCATTTAGTCTTTACAAACAACCTAACCTGTAGGTGCTGTTATTAGTCCCATTTTGTATACAAAGAAGCTGAGGCATGAGGCCAAGACCCTTTCCCAAAATCACACAGCTGGTAGAGTGGAGGAGCCATGTTTTCAACCCTGGCAGCTTAATTCCAGAGGCCATGCCCTTAACCACAGTGCTCAGTGCTTTTCTTGGTAGAAGTGAAGGGAATACTTGGCTGGCAGAGGAACTGGATGCTTCCTAGGGTAGCAGGGCAGGATTGCTTGGTACCTACAAATGTATGTGCAAGCCATGTGTTAAGAAGTGAATGATGGTGCATTGGAAACTGGCTTTGTGATGGCTGGGCTGTGTAGTATGAACAATAAGTACTATAGGCATTCAGAAGTGAGGAAATTGTGAAGGTTGGTAGTTTTATGGATGAGATAAAATTTGAGCTAGACTCTGGATGGATGGGTTTTGAGTAGGTGAAGTATTCCTGGTGGGGGGAATAGAAGGAGCAGAGACCCAGAAGTGAGGGTGAGAGTGCTCCTCTGTGGTAAGGAGCCTGGCTTGGCAGGAGGGTACTTTGGCAGAGCCAATCCAGGCAGAGAAGAGCTTTATCTGCTCTTAAAGGCTTTGAGTGGGCTGCAGTGTGAGGAAAATGACACTGGAGAGGAAGCGCGACGGGAGACTTAACTGGGTAGGGCAACCCCTGGAGTATGAAGCAAATCTAGGGCTACAGGTTTCTTTCTTTCTTTTTTCTTTTGAGTTGGAGTCTCACTCTGTGTCGCCCAGACTGGAGTGCAGTGGCACGCTCCTGGCCACTCCAGCATTGACCTGCTGGGCTCCAGCAATCCTTCCACCTCAGCCTTCCAAGTAGCCATAACTACAGGCACGTGCTACCATGCCTGGCTAATTTTTGGTTTATTGTAGAGATGAGGTCTCGCCAAGTTGCCCAGGCGGATCTCGAACCCTCAGGCTCAGGCAATCCACTCGCCTCAGCCTTCCAAATTTCTGGGATTACAGGCTGAGCCACCGAGCCCAGCCGCATTGCAGGTTTCTACTAGGAAAATGTGCTGCGAACACCTGCCATCCAGGACCGTGACTTACTGGTATCTGCCTGCCTCGTGGGGGACAACAGAGCACATGTGTGTGATTGGGGCGATTAAGAAAGATATTGCAAGAAAAAAGACAGGAGTTGATGCCTGAGTGGAGTTAAGGGAAGGAGGTAGATGACTCATATATGACTCTTGTGATTTCCTTAACTTTTCCCGAAATGTGCATGCCTCTGCCAGCTCCTGTGATTGGACAGGAGAGAGCAAAAACTATAAGCTAAGCAAAATGCCTTATTATTAAAAAGAGTGTGGGTTGTGCTAGATCACCTGGGGTTTGAAGTTTAGATAGGGGACATACGTGGGCCCTTACTCCTTCCTATACCCCTTTCTGAAAGTCAGTGATCAACCCCCAAGAAATGGTTAAAATGACATGCCTAAAGAAAGCTTATCAGACAGAAAGGCAACTTGTTCTTTCTCAAAGGTCACAGACACACATCAGTGTCACAGAATAGCAAAGCAACTCGTTAGAACTGTTTTGTCTCTTAAAAAAGAAAGAAAGCAGATAGCTAACATTTCCAAAGCACTTACTCTGTGCGGGCACTATTCTAAACACATTACCTGTATTAAGTCATTTAATCCTCATAACAATTATTTGCAAGAGGTTACTATTTTCTTCATGTTCTAGATGAGAAAACTGAGGTTGAGTAACTTACCTGCTAGTAAGCAGCAGAGCTGGGACATGAACCCAGGCAGTCTGGCTCCAGAGTCCATGCTCTTAATTACTACACTATACTGAAGTTATGTATGAAATGATGTTAGAGACCTTTACAAGACAGGTAGTAATCACCTATTTATGTGTATGTTTGAGCATATTATATATATGCACACACAATTCACATGTATTCATGAATTTTTAAATGTTCAGAGATTGTATTTACATTTTCAAAGTGTGTGTGTTTTCAGCTTTTTTATTGTGGTAAAATATGCACAAAATTTACCATCTTAACCATGTTTAAGTGAACTTAAATACTACATATATTTATAATGTGCAGCCATCACCATCATCCCCCTCCATAATTATTTTCATCTGGTAAAACTGAAACTCTGTACCTATTCCTGCCTTCCCTCAGGCCCTGGCAAACACCATCCTACTTTCTGTCTCCATCATTTTGACTACTCTAGGTATCCCATATAAGTGGAACCATACAATATGTGTCTTTTTTTGTGACTGCCTTATTTTACTTAGCATAATACCCTCAAAGTCTATCTATGTTGTAGTGTATGTCAAGATTTTTTGCCTTTTTAAGGCTGAATAATATTCCATGGTATGTATATACCACATTTTACATATCCATTCATCTGTCAGTGGTCGCCTGGGTTGCTTCCATACTTTAGCTATTGTGAATAATACTGTTGTGAACATAGGTGTAGCAATATTTCTTTGAGATCCTGCTTTCAATTCTTTTGGGCATATACCCAGAAGTGGAATTACTAAATCCTATGGTAATTCTATTTCTAATTTTTTGAAGAACTACCATTCTGTTTTCCATAGTGACTGTACCATTTCACATTTCCACCAACTGTGCACAAAGACTCCCAATTTCTCCAGACCCTTGCCAACACTTTTAAAAATAGTAGCCATCCTAATGGGTATGGAGTGGTATCTCATTGCATTTTTATTTGCATTTCCCTAAATATTGGTTATTTTCATGTACTTATTGGCCATTTGTATATCTTTGTTGGATAAATGTCTATTTAAGCATTTTGCCCATTGGTGAATAAGGTTGTTTCCTTTTGTTGTTGAGTTTTAGATGCTCTCTATCTATTCTGGATATTAATGTCTTATCAGATATATGTTTTATAAATATTTTCTTCCATTCTTCAGGTCACCTTTTTACTCTGTTAATATTGTCTTTTGATGTACAAATTTTAAGATTTTTCATAAAGTTCAATTTATCAGTTTTATGTTTTGTTACTCATGTCATTTGTGTCATATTCAAGAAATCATGACCGAATCCAATGGTGTAAAGCTTTTGTACTGTGTTTTTTTCTAAGTTTTTATAGTTTGAGTCTTACATTTAGGTCTTTGATCCATTTAGAGTTAATTTTTATAATTGGTGTTAGATAAGAATTCAGTTTCATTCTTTTGCATGTGGCTATCTGGTCTTCCTGGTACCATTTGTTGAAGACTGTCCTTTCCTCATTGAGTGGTTTTGGCATTCTTGTGAAAAATCATTTGACCCTATATGTGATGGGGGTTTTTTTTGGGTTTTTTTTGAGTTGGAGTCTTACTCGGTCGCCCAGACTGGAGTGCAGTGGCTGCTCCCAGCCACCGCAGCCTCGCCTGCTGGGCTCCAGCGATCCTTCCGCCTCAGCCTTCCGAGTAGGCGGAATTACAGGCATGCGCTACCACGCCCAGCTGAATTTTTGATTTATTGTAGAAATGAGGTCTCGCTGCCCAGGCGGGTCTCGAACCCGCGGGCTCAGGCAATCCACTCACCTCAGCCTCCCAAAGGCGCGGGATTACAGGCTGAGCCACCGAGCCCGGCTGTGATGGGTTATTTTGATGCTCTCTATTCCATTGGTCAATACGTCTGTCATTATGCCAGTATCACATTGTTTTGATTGCTTCAGCTTTTTTTGTAGTAAGTTTTGAAATCAGAAATGTGAGTCCTGCAGCCTTGTTCTTCGTTTTTAACATTGTTTTGGCTATTTGGGGTCCCTTAAAATTTCGTATGTATTTTAGGATGAGTTTTTCTATTTCTGCAAAAATGGTATTTTGGATAGAGCTTGCATTGATTCTGAAGATCACTTTGGATAGTATTGAGATCTCAACAATATTCCCTTCTAATACATGAACATAGGATGTGTTTCCATTTTTTTATGTCTTAATTTCTTCCAGGAATGGGTTAGTTTTCATTATACAAGCCTTTGACCTCTTTGGTTATTTCTTAAGCATATTACTACTACTACTACTACTACTACTACTACTATTATTATTTGAGACAGGGTTTCACTTTCACCCAGGCTGGAGTGCAGTGATGCAATCTTGGCTCACTGCAGCCTTGAACTCTGGGCTCAAGTTATCCTCCTGTCTCAGCCTCCCAAGTAGCTGGGACTACAGGCATGTACCACCACATCTGGTGAATTTTTAAATATTTTGTAGAGACGAGATCTCGCTATGTTGCCCAGGCTTGTCTGGAACTCCTGGCCTCAAGGAATCCTCCCACCTCAACATCCCAAAGTGCCGGGATTATAGGTGTGAGCCACCGCACCCGGCCATTTTATTATTTTTTATACTATTGTAAATTGAATGTTTTTTGTAATTTTTTTTCATACCATTCATTCTTTTGTCTGATAAAGATGTGGGGTACAATTCAGGGTTAGGTATACAAATGTTCATTATGCAGGTACCCTTGTTGATGACGTTTGCCCCCCACCCCCGGCAGATTCCCACTACAGCCAATCCCGCCTCCCCCCAGACCATTCATTCTTAGTGTATAAAAGTGCAGCTGATTTTTGTGTGTTGACTGTGTGTCCTGCTGCATGACCGAATTCATTTATTAGCACTAACAGTTTTTTGTGGAATTTTTAGATCTTTTTACTTAAAAGATCATATCACCTGCAAACAGAGATAATTTACATTTCACTTTCAGACTAGATGCCTTTTTAATCTCTTTTTCTTGTCTAATTGCTCTGGCTAGAACTTACAGTACTAAGTGAAACAGAAGTGGTGGAAGTGAGCATCTTTGTTTTGTTTCTCATCTTAGAGAAAAGGCTTTCAGTCTTTCACTATTAAATGTGATGTTTGCTGTGGATTTTTCACATATAACATTTAAGGTAGTTTCCTTACATTCCTAGTTTGCTGAAAAAAATTTTTTATTGTGAGACAATATTACATTCTGTCAAATGCTTTTTCTGCACCAACTGAGATGATCATACAGCACTTCCCCCTTCGTTTTGTTAATGTGGTGTATTACATTGATTCGTTAATTAAAAAAAAATTTAGAGACAGAGTCTTGTTCTGTTGCCCAGGCTAGAGTACAGTGATACAATCATATAGCTCACTGCAGTCTTGAATCCCTGGGCTCAAGTGAGCCTCCTACTTAGGCTTCCCAAGTAGGTTGGACTACAGCTGTCTGCCATCACACCCAGCTTGAGTATTCTAGTCTCTAATATGGGGAAAGGGCACCGCTCTTATACCTCCTGGAAGTCACTTCAGCTGGAAGGAAAGGGGCTTGCAACAATGGATGTAGGTGCAACCACAATGACTGCCAACCTCTTTATCTTTACCTCTGTGGTCAGAAGTAGCAGTCAGCGATTAGAACACAGATCCTCAATATTTGGAAGACAATATTTGCCCACCCTGGCTCCCACAAGCTGTGTACAGGCTGCTTCAGGAACTTGTGCTCAGTTGACTGCCCTGGGGTTGGTGATGAAGAATGGGTAGTTATCACTGTGCTGAAAGCTGAACATGACTGAAATTGGTTGAAATGACCACCGTTTGCCTTTTGAGTCTTTCTTTGGAAGTTGCAAGACTTCAATAGACTCCAGATTTCTAAAATAGTTACATCAGACAGATTCTGTCAATGCAGTTTTTGCCTAGGTGAGGAGACAGGTTGCTGGTACTTCCTACTCTGCCATCTTCCCATAATCCATATGTGTGTTAAAAGTATAGGAAGTAGAAAAATCTCGAGAGATATGGAGGGAACTAGTAGAAAAAAATAAAAATTGAAAATGGCAGATAGCTCTAAGTAGTCTAAAATGCAAACGAGTTAGATCTAACCAAAGGACACTTCAAAAATTATAGGAAATAAATTAATCCCATTTGAGAGATTGGATACAAAGACAAGATATAGTTCCGTTTCAAAACGGAGGTTAAAAATATGTTTCAAAGGGTCTTAAATTACTTTGAAAATTGGAGTACAGGCCCGGCTTGGTGGCTCAGCCTGTAATCCTAGTACTTTGGGAGGCCAAGGCGAGTGGATTGCCTGAGCTCGTGGGTTTGAGACCAGCCCAGGCAAATTGGCAAGACCTCGTCTCTACAATAATTCAAAAATTAGCCAGGTGTGGTAGCGCACACCTGTAGTTCTGGCTACTTGGAAGACTGAGGCAGAAGGATCACTGGAGCCCAGCAGGTTGACACTGGGGTGGGTGGCCTAGATGACTGAGTGAGACTTCAGCTCAAAAAAGAAAAAGAAAAAGAAAATTGGAGTACAATTGAAGTGAGCCATAAATAGATAATATTGTATTATAAGAGCTTTAGTTGCTGTGTAAGAGTAGGATTGCTACAGTGTGTTCTGGAAACTGCAAAATAAGGCAAATAATTCTAAAGTAGATTGTAGTCTCCAGTAGGAACAAAGTTTTAATTAGAGACTCTACTTGGTAAATGATTTTTCTTCAAAAATGTCATTGATGTGAATGTTAAGCCAAAATGGAATAGCCATACACTCCTGTAATTATTCGAAGTCCTAATGATAGCACTGTTGCCTGAGTTATTGGTAATTCCTGGCACTAACTGTTTTTTAGTGCAGTGTGATAGGAATTCCTTACTTCCATGAAAACTCGTTCTGCTCCTTCACACAGTTTGGCCTTGGGAAAAGCTATGGATAGTAGAGTTAGGAGAAAGGAAATGAATACTGATGGCCAAGAGCATTTGTAGGCTGTTGACCAAGTAGCTACTATGAATAAAATTGACGATTAGGGAAACCCCCGTACTTAGTGCCTGTGAGATTGATGTTTTGAGACAAATGAAATTTTTTGCTTAGTTAGAGAGGGAGGTAACATTATATGTATTGTTGATTATATAAGAGGATAAGGTCACTCCAAAGTATTAGCAGAGAGCATCAAATTTAACTCTGTCATTTGATAAATCACTGTAATTATAGTCCCTAAGTAATTAATAATTATTCAGTTTGTCGCTTTGGAAAGTTTGTGGGGAATTGTTTTTTAAATAACTTTAATAATCTTCATTTTTGAATAATTTTTGATTTACAGAAAAATTGCAAAGATATTACAGAAGATTCCCGTCTCATCTCCCCCCCTCCCCCCCAGTTTTGGAGGGTGATTTTGATAGTCTTGGTCTCAGGAGTTCTCAGGAAAGTTTGAAATGATGTCTCACACTTTCTCCTTTCTCCCTTGCCTCTTCAGATTAGTCAAAGCTCTAGCTCCAGCTGTTTAGTGTCAGACCTCAGGGGAACAAGGGCTGCTAAATCTCTTTCTCAGTACTTCTTCAGAAAAGCTATAAAAAAAACAATTACCAGGTCATGCTAGTAAGTACAACTCAAGACGAACTTTTAGGTCGGGCAACTTGGCGAGATCTCGTCTCTACAACAAATCAAAAATTAGCCAGGCATGGTAGCGTGTGCCTGTAGTTCCGGCTATTTGGAAGGCTGAGGCGGAAGGATCACCGGAGTCCAGTAGGTCGAGGCTGTGGTGGCCAGGAGCATGCCACCGCACTCCAGTCTGGGTGACAGAGTGAGACTCCAACTCAAAAGAGAAAAACAAGATGAACTTTTAAAACTGATTCGCAGAGCTGCTGAGATTGAACTGTCTGTATTGTGTGAGGTGAGATGTGGAACCCAAGATCAGGGAACTCCAAATTCCAGGAGGAGAGCAGCTTGGAAATGCTAGAATTTAAGAATATAACTTCACTATCAAGTAGTTAAGAATGTGACCTTGGAGCCACACTTTCCAGGTTGCAATGCCAGTTCTGCCATTTACTAGCCATGGGATGTAGGACAAGTGACTTAACCTTTCTGTGCGTCAGTTGCCTCATCTCTAATGTGAGGCTAATAGGAGTCCCTATCTCAAAGGTTATTGTGAGGAGTAAATGGGTTATCATGTGTAGTCTGTTTAAAATAGTGCCAGGCTGGGCATGGTGACTCACGCTTGTAATCCCAACACTTTGGGGGGCCAGGGTGCGAGGATTGCTTGAGGCCAGGAGTTTGAGACCAACCTGGGCAACATAGCGAGACCTCATCTCTATAAAATTTTTTTAAAAAAATTAGCCAGGCAGAGCAGTGCATACCTGTGGTTCCAGCTAGTCAAGAGGCTGAGGTGTAAGGATCGTCTGAGCCCAAGAGGTTGAGATTGTGGTAAGCTGTAATCATACCACTGCCCTCTAGCATGGTCAACAGAGTGAGACCCTGACTATAACCAACTAACTAGCTAGCTAACTAACTAACTAATAGTGCCTGACTCAGTAAATGTTAGATATTAACTCAGCTATTATTATTTTTGGCTTCTAAGACTTAGGAGAATGGACCAATCTTTTAATGAACCATTAAAAATACTGAGTAGTGTTGATAAGCTTATTTTTTGTGCTTGGTTTGAACAGAAACTCAGCCACCTGTGACAAACTTGAGTGTCTACGTTGAGAATCTCTGCACAGTTATATGGACTTGGAATCCTCCTGAGGGAGCCAGCCCAAATTGTAGTCTATGGTATTTTAGTTATTTTGGTGACAAACAGGATAAGGTAAGTTTTCTGGAACATATTATTATATATTGATGAAGTAAAGCGAACAGCATGGACTGGAGCTAAGAATAAACCAAATTCTAAACTTACATCAAAATGGGGATTTTATTTTGGAGTATTTCCCAATTTCACTTGGGAAAGTTATTGAAACAGCTGTTGACATAACCGAACACTTAAAAATGTTTGCTAGTTATTTGATAATTAAATGTAATTGAGATTGCTCTGATAGGAAATACTGGATATCTTTATCCATTAGGCATTCAATATATAATTATGTTATTGTTAAAATTTGTTCCTGTGGCCTGTAATCCCAGTACTTGGGGAGGCTGAGATGGGAGGATTGCTTGAGGTCAGGAGTTTGGAACCAGCCTAGGCAGCATAGGAGGACCTCATCTCTACAAAAATAAATAAATCAGTTGGGCGTGGTGGTGCATATCTGTATTCCCACCTACTCGGGAGGCTAAGGTGGAACGATTGTGCGAGCCCAGGAGGTCAAGACTGCAGTGATCATGCCACCACCCTCCAGCCTGGTCAACAGAGTGAGACCTTGACTCAAAAATAATTGTTCCCGTGTTCCTGACTGCAGCTATATCAACTTGTATCTATATAACACTTTTAAGTTTTTGGGGAATTTTCACATTTACCTTTTTTCTTCTTCTTCTTCTGGAGGGAAATTTGCTAACCTGCCTTCCTCTCCTGTCCTGCCGAGGTGTTCATTATGGTTTAGGTGTGATTAGATAAAGAATCGAGGCTAGTCCAGTCTCGCTGTGTTGCCCAGGCTGGTCTTGAGCTCTTGGGCTCAAGCAGTCCTCTCTCCTCAGCCTCCCAAAGTGCTGGGATTATAGGTGTGAGACACCACACCCAGCTTCACATTTACCATCTTGTTAATCACATGTAAAGATAGATATGCAAAAACTTTGTGGTATAAAAATAAATGACCATATGGAAAGTGGAAAAACAAGATGTCATGGTAGGTGAGTTTGCATAGAGAGTTTCCTAATGCTTGAGGAAAAATGAGGAAAACTTTCAACTTTTCTAGTCAGGTGTAGTTGACTGATATAAGTGAATTTTTGTTAATAGGACTGGATAATTTCAGGTTCTTTATGATAGTCTTATTTGACTGGCTTTTTTTTTTTTTTTGGTTGTTGTTTTTGTTTTTTTTGAGTTGAAGTCTCACTCTGTTGCCCAGGTTGGAGTGCAATGGCATACTCACAGCCACTGCAGCCTTGACCTGCTGTGCTCAGGCGATCCTTTCGCCTCAGCCTTCCAAGTAGCTGGAACTACAGGTGTGCTCTACCACTCCTGGCTTATTTTTTTTATTTACTGTAGAGATGAGGTCTCACCAAGTTGCCCAGGCTGGTCTTGAACCCCTGAGCTAAAGCAATCCTTGAGCCTCGGCCTCCCAAAGTGCTTGAATTACAAGCTTAAACCACCGCGCCCAACCTATTTGACTGTTTTATATCTTTATGCTTTCTTTCAGAGTGTGTGTGTGTGTGTGTGTCCGTGTGTGTGTCTGTGTGTGTGTTGATGGGGTGTGTGTGTGTGTGTGTGTGTGTGTGTGTGTGTGTGTGTCCCCATGTGTGTGTCTGTGTGTGTGTTGATGGGGTGTGTCTGGGGGTTAAATTTGCCCAGGATTTTGAGTAGACAGAATGAGAAGTTGTTATTTGTGTCAGTGAATTGTGAATTCACTAAGTTCAGGCAGCTTTAGTGGCAGGAAGAGTCAGGAGAACTAGGTTCTGGTTGGTACTGTCACTCTTAGCTGGCTCAGTGACCTGGTGTAAGTTACTTAACCTCTCTGAACATTAGTTTCCTTGTGTAAGAAATGTGACCCTACTCACTTCCCTGACTTGTGGGAACACAGACAATAATGTATATGAGAGTTTACTAGTGAGAATGGGAAAAGCTCTTCATCTGGAGGGAAATTTGCTAACCTGCCTTCCTCTCCCCTTTCCTTATGAGGCGTTCATTATGGTATAGGTGTGACTTGATAAAGATTCAAGGCTAGTCGGAAGTATTTGCATTCAGAGGGCTTCTAAATGTGGAAGCCTGTGATGCTTCTAGCGTGAAACTGGAGTTCCCCTTTACATACTGTTGGCTTCCTCTTGCTCCCCCTAACGAAGGGCCCTAGGCATTTGGAGTCTTAGTGGCGATTTGTCTTATAATTTAGTCTTGAGAAATTCAGGGAAAGATCCTTAGGTGCCTCTGGATGTAAACCCCATAGTCACCTAAGTTATCTAATTGAAACTCTGAGGAGAGGTCGCCTTTCAGGTCCCTTTTCATTTGCTTGTCAAGGATCAATCAGATAGCCATGCTGATATTCTAGTCCAGAAATAGGCTACTTCCTCAGTGTACATACAGAAATTTAGAGTTAAAAGTAGCTTTAGGAGGCAGTGGAATGATATAGAATTGGGTTTGGAATTTTATTTCTTCCCCTTTCAAGCTGTGTAACCTTGGGCAAGTCGCTTAACCTCTCTGAGCCTCCATTTTCTTGTTTGTAAAATACAGGAGAAAGGTTATAATAGTACCTACTTCATATGGATAGTGGGTGCCTTAAAAGAAGTGAGATCTTTAATGTAGCTGACACAGAATTCGTGCTGGGTAATTGTTAGCTTTTATTATTATTACTGTTGTTAGTTTGAACCATATGAAATGGACACTCTTACAGGTCAAAATGGTTGAAAGTTGTCTTGTTCCCTCCATTTTGCCCCTGAAGGGACCAGATAGAAGCAATAAGGGTGACCTCTGCCCTGCCTAAGGCCCACTCATTGATTGTAGCCATTTGACAGCAGTGACAGCTATCAATCCTGCAGTTGTAAGAAACACGGAAGATTCCTTCCAGAACATCTCCAGTGACAGGAGATGTTCTGTCTGGGCCATTTGAAGTTTACCAGCAGGAGGCTGAAAATGAGTGGCAGGAGTAATTTCCTTCTCCTCTTTGTGTCATTTGGGTCCAACATTAGTGTCATCAGGCAGAATTGAGAGTTCTGAAGCATACTGAAGCAGTGATATTATGATAGTTGTATATGTCAGGGACTTATGTAAACATCTAAAGGTCTCAGGTTACTAAATGAGATAAACTCTTGAGGTCATTTTCAGTCTTCAGATTAGAGCCTCATCAAGGTGAGAAATAGGGATGTGTAAATGATTTTTGAAAAGATTAATGTAAAAGATTAATGGTGGAGGGCAGCCCTCCACTATTGTTTTAGCAATGTCAAATAGTTCCTCAGTCTGGCAAGTAGAAGAAAAATCTGGCATCAGATTTGAGCTATCTTTCATCATCAAGAGATAAGCAAGTCCCATTAGACGAATTAATCAAAAGGTATTCAGAGAGGCAGAAGCTGAAGCTGACTCCCTTCCCTTCTGAGAAAGAAATTCTGGAGTTGGGAAAGGTGCCATCCAGCCAAGTAGACATTGGTCCTGAGGGGGAGGGATTAGTTCGGGATCCTGGCCTTGGTCTTTCATAATGTTGCAAAGGAGACCAGATTCCCTGAGGGGTGGAACATAATGTCATATAGCAGCTACCAGTGGAATGATTCACCAAAAGCAAAAGTCACGTGGGATACATCACACATACCTCATCAAGATCTAATGGAAGAAATTTAGTTCCCTATCTGATGAAGAGAGGCATGCTTGACTTGGTGATCTTTGATAATTGGGGTTCTTACTTTATTCATGCCAATTTAATAGTATTTACCTAGAACTTTGAAAGAATTTTTTTTTTTTTTTTTTGAGTTGGAGTCTCACTCTGTCACCCAGACTGGAGTGCAGTGGCCGCTCCCGGCCACTGCAGCCTCGACCTGCAGGGCTCTGGCAATCCTTCCGCCTCAGCCTTCCAAGTTGCTGGAACTGCAGGTGTGCGCTACCACGCCTAGCTAATTTTTTTTTAAATTTATTGTAGAGATGAGGTTTCACCAAGTTGCCCAGGCGGGTCTCGAACCCGCAGGCTCAGGCAAGCCACTCACCTCAGCCTCCCAAAGCGCGGGATTACAGGCTGAGCCACCGAGCCCGGCTTGCAAGAAATTTTTAAAAATTATTCTTTCCCTCTATTTTGTGTTTTCTAAGTTATGTTATTATTCATATGCCCAAAATGTAAGATTCAGATTTAGATACGAAAGTATTTTTTAATTTAAAAATTCCATTATGATAAATGTTTGTGCTATAAAATTCCTCAGCCCACTAACTGGAACAATGTCAATATAATAAGGGAACTGACATTTTCCTACAATGATTATAATTAATGGCATTTGACTGTACATTTCCACCTGGTGCCCTCAAAGGGCAAATATAGCTTCTGAACAAGAATTATCAAGGATCCTTGAGTCAGGATGGCTCCTTCAGAGATGTATAGGACTTATGCTTGTAAGATGGTGAGGTTAGTAAAATTCACATTCGAAACCTTCCTGCCATCATTATTGTGATTCCAGGGGCTGGTCTTCAACATCACAGTCTCAAAAACCTCATTTCATCAGCACACATTTCTCTCTCAAAGGCCAGCTTCTTAACGTTCTTGTGAAAACAATAATGGTGAGGCATTCTAGGAAGACTTCTGTCAACATAATCGGTATATTTCATCCCTGTAGGCAGAGCCTATATGAGAAACCAAATGATAAGTAGGTTTCTTGGCAAGGAATCAGGAATTAGTTGTAAAAAGGTACTTGTCTAAGAATAGCTGGAGGCCCCACTAAGGGTAAACAAACTTCTCTGGGGGACAGAAATTTTCGGTGTCCATGTAGCTAAGCCACCGTCTCTTTTCTCCCCACCAGGATTGTGCCTGCAAATATTTCCTTTTCTGTTTTTCCTTTCTCAGAGTGCTGCCTTGACTGGATCTAAGAGCTGTTTTGTCTCTAAAGTGATTTTGTTTTCATGTCTTTGTTGTGCTTTATTCATTGTTCATTTGCTAGCTACTTTTCAGGGGGCCTCCTTAGGTCCTAGCTTTGGGAATGTCTCACAGTTGCCCTCATGCTCAGCTGGCAGCAGCATGTGACATGACAAAATAGCTCCCTGGGGTGGTACATAGATATAACTGTGGCAAATTTTCCCCTTCGTGGCAATCAGCACGTATATAAAAGGAAATACTATCTCAAACTTGAGTCAGAAACTACTGGAAAACAGGAAGCGTTGTCTTTGGAGCTCTGATTAAAAAGCAACTCCATTCTTAATTATTCCAACTCTGTCAGTTTGGGACATGTTAATTTCCCAGAGAGCCCTTTAATCTCATTATTTGAAATCTTAATAACCAGATTGGTGGTTTATGTCTATGATGTCTATAAGCTGGCTTCCTGTGGTTCCTTAGAGCTTGTCTACTTTTCAGAAAAAGAGTACACATACTCCGTGCATATAGCAACCTTTGAAATTTATATGCATGTGTGAGATAGTCAAAATAGTCAAACAGTACAGAAAGGGTTTAATGCAAAGTCTTTCTTTGGCCCTCAGACACCCCCCTTTCCTTTATCTCCCCAGAACTAACCATGATTACTGGATTCTTAAAACAATCCTTTTTTTAACCTTGATTTTTTTTTTGAGTCAGAGTCTCACTCTGTCGCCAGGCTGTCATGTACACTCATGGCTACAGCAGCCTTGACCTGCAGGCTCAGGTGATCCTTCCACCTCAGCCTTCCAAGTAACTGGAACTACAGACATGTTTCACCGTGCCTAGATAAGTTTTTACTTTTGACTTATTGTAGAGATGAGGTCTTTCCAAGTTGCCCAGCCTGGTCTCGAACTCCTGGCCTCAAGCAATCCTCTCACCTCCACCTCCTAAAGTGGTGGGATTACAGGAGTGAGCCACCACCTTGGCCTGTTTTTTACCTTGATCTTGATGGTATAATACATTTTCTTGGAGATGAATTTTGATAATCATGTTGTTTTCTTTAAAATTGCTTTTAGACAGTTGATGTGTAGCATAGTAGGTTTATAGAAAAATTTCATGATGTTTACACATTTGAAATATGGAAACTAGTTGGGCTTGGTGGCTCAGCCTGTAATTCCAGCACTTTGGGAGGCCAAGGCTAGTGGATCGCCTGAGCCCGTGGGTTTGAGACCCACCTGGGCAACTTGGTGAGACCTCGTCTCTACAATAAATCAAAAATTAGCTGGGTGTGGTAGCACATGCCTGTAGTTCTGGCTACTTGGAAGGCTGAGGTGGAAGGATTGCAGAGCCCAGCAGGTTGAGGCTGTGGTAGCCATGAGTGTGCCACTGCACTCTAGCCTGGGCAAAGAGTGAGACTCTAACTCAAAAATAAAATTAAAATAAAATATGGAAACTTATCTTTTATCTACACCAGTTTTTCAATGGTGGCACTACTGACATTTAGTGAAGGGTTTGCTGTAGGGGGATGGGGACTGTCATATGCATGGTGGGATGTTCAGCAGCGTCCCTAACTTCTACCTACTAGATGCTGGTAGCCATCGCCTCCTAAATTATGACAACCAGAAATATCCCTAACTATTATCAAACATCCCAGAGGGTGGAAGGGGGAGCAAAATCTCCTCTAGCTGAAAATCTGTGCTCTATACCATTTGAGAACTTACTGTTTTTTAAAACACATTTGAGCATGCTGATATTTTGCTATTTAAGTGTATCTTTGCATCTTTGCTGAAGCAACTTTTTTTTACCTCTCCTAACCTTAGAAAATTGCTTCAGAAACTCGTCGTTCAGAAGAAGTTGCCCTGAATGAGAGAATTTGTCTGCAAGTGGGGTCCCAGTGTAGCACCAATGAAAGTGAGAAGCCCAGCATTTTGGTTGAAAAGTGCACCTTGCCCCCTGAAGGTAACAACTGAAAGCACTATCTCTTGATGTTTAGAGACTAACCCCAAATGCTCTATATGCTTATATGTTCATTGTTCGTTAATTCTTTCAGTTCTCAAACATATGCCGAGTCTGATAAGTGCCAGGCACTGTAGTAGGTACTGGCAACACAGTGAAAATATGACAATGCCTCTGCCTTTCAAGGAGCTCACAGACTACTTGAATAACAATGCCTAATAGTTATATAGCACTTAAAATCTGAAAAATGATACACACATGCACACACACACACACACACACATGCACACACACACACACACACACACACACACACACACACACACACACCCTTCCCCTAAATTGAACCTCACAGGCTTATTTCATGAAGTAAGGCATGTATTATTATTACTCTGACCCATTTTATGAGGAAGAAAGGAACTGAGTGACTTACTAGGGGTCTTCACATTCCAGGTCCAGTGCCTTAAAAAAAGAAATACTATCTTACTCATTATATATGGAGATTAGTATGATATGCAAGATATGTTTGGGAAAGGATATTAAAAAAAGCAAAATAGGATGCTGGCCTAGCTTCAGTACAAGTCTAGCCCTTAGGAATAGCTGTCTAGTAGTGAGGTTGGTAATTGTTCCCCAATCCTACCTCACCCAATGTCCTTCTGGCTCGTATGTTACATACAGGGAGTAGTGTATACTGATTAAGAATGGTAATCAGTATAGGCCAGCTGTCTACATTGAAGTCCAAGCTATGCCAGCTATTAGTTGTGTGACCTTGGGCAAATTACTCTCTGCACCTCAGTTTCCTCATCTGTAAAATGGGGATGATGATGGTATCTACCTCCTAAGATCGTTGGGAGAATTGCATAAGTCAGTATATATGAGAAGCTCAGAATAGTGCCTGGCAAATGCTGTGTATATATATTATCTATTTATATTATGTTGTTTCTTGCTTGGGCAGAAGAGGGCCCCATCGCCCACCTCCAAATCTTATCACTAGGTGGCTGATGTTCCATGCTATTCTCTCTACCTGCTTTGCACTGATCACAAACACTTGAAGTACTCTTGGTAATACTATAAACTCCAGGACTGCTAGGAAACTGGGAGCATGTTTTGGTTTTTTGTTGTTGTTGTTGTTGTTGTTTTAATTGGAGTCTTACTCTGTCGCCCAGGCTGGAGTGCAATGGCACATTCATGGCCACCCAGCGTCAACCTGCTGGGCTCCAGCAATCCTTCTGCCCTCAGCCTTCCAAGTTGCCGGAACTACAGTCTCACGCTACCATGCCCAGCTAATTTTTTATTTTTTATTGTAGAGACAAGGTCTCACCAAGGTGCCTGGGCTGGTCTCAAACCCATGAGCTCAGGCAATTCACTCACCTCAGCCTCCCAAAGTGCTGAGATGATAGGCTGAGCCACTGAGCCCGGCCTCTGGGAGCATGGCCTTAAAACAACTTACCTACCCTATTCTCATTTTTTATGAGTTTGATAATCAGAAAAAAGCCCCCAAAATTATACTAAGATGTAAAATAATTGATGATGGCTCAGTACAGGACCCTGTTAAGGATCATGAAGGATAACAAGCTTATATTTTAAACTGAGGCATTTAGTTTAAAGACACGACACCTTAACTAAAATGGCTTTGTGAACATAGAGATTGTTCAGGTCAGAAAGACTTCAGGGCTCCTAAAGTCCCAGCACAAAATAGACAAATACCAAGGGTTAAGTTATGCTTGCCTTTTCCCAGAGTTGCTTCAGGAGGCATGTTTATTTTTTTAAACAAGATGTGTCATATTGGCCAAAAGACAGGAGAGTATATTGTACCTCAATAAAGATTGTTTTAAAGAAAGACGGGTATATATAAAGGTTGTTTGTGTTTCTGCATCCACTTAGGAATTCTATAATCATTGCCTATGATTGAAATATGATTGATCTTTAACTTCTCCAGTTAGATGTGCAAGAGTTAGGGTCCCTCCTAGATAGCAAAGATGATTTCCTTGTATCCAGAGGTCAGAGAGAATGTTGTGAACTAATTAGATTTGGGTTTTCTCCATCCTGGATGATTTCTGGGTACAATGATGTAAGAGATTAGGGATTTGCTTTGTGGTAAAGCAACATGAAACACCCTCACCATCCCCCATGCCACAGAGCAAGTGGCTGGTCTGCGTTACAGGAAAGAAGGGTCCTAAACTCTTGGCCTGGATATTCTAGGTGATCCTGAGTCTGCTGTGACTGAGCTCCAATGCGTTTGGCACAACCTGAGCTACATGAAGTGTTCTTGGCTTCCTGGACGGAATACAAGTCCTGACACTAATTATACTCTCTACTACTGGTGAGTATGTACACTCAAGTTATTGGAGGACTGACTGCGATTGTGTTGGGAGCCTTTGGGTCCAATCTAATTAAAACAACAGTCTATTTCTTTTCTGCAAACCCGAGAAGGTAGGCAGTATGCTTCAGTTGAAAATACATCTGCTTTTGGTGTCTACATAAAAGAAATTCTGTTTTTAAATATAGATCTATCTTGCAAAAAACAAAATGCGTGGAGAGATCACATATACCCTTCAACCAGTTTCTCCCAGTGTATCTTGTGGAACAGTCGTGTGATATCAAAAACAGAAAATTGGCATTGGTACAACCTACCAGCCAGTACTCGTGTGTGTACGAGCACATAGTTCTGTGCAAGTCTATCACATGTAAAGATACAGAATAGTTCCATTACCACAAGGATCCCTTGAATTGCCATTTTATAACCACACCCACCTCCATCGTGCAATCTCCCTCCCTCCACACTCCTGTCCCCTAAGTCTTTAAATTCTGGCAACAACTAATCTGTTTTCCACGTTACTGGAATGGAATCCTGCAGTATATGACCACTTAAGACTGGCTTTGTTTGCTCAGCATAATGCCCTTGAGAGCCATACAACTTGTTGTGTATATCAAGAGTTCATTTGTTTTTATTACTGAGTAGTATTTCATGACATGGATGTACCAGTTTATTTAGCCATTCATTCATTGAAGGGCATCTCAGTTATTTCCAGGGTTTTTTTCCTGTTATGTATAAAGTTTCTACAGTTATTCATTTACAGGTTTTTATATGAGCATAACTTTTCATCTCTCTGGAATAAATGCCCAAGAGTGCAATTGCTGGTCATAGGGTAATTGCATATCTAGTTTTATTTTTTAATAAACTATTTTTTGCCAAACTGTTTTCTAGAGCAGATGGAGCATCTTACATTCCCACCAGCAATATATGAGTTATTGGTATTTACTTTTTTTTTGGAATCGGAGTTTCACTCTGTCACCCAGGCTGGAGTGCAGTGGCACACTCACAGCCACAGCAGCCTCGACCTGCTGGGCTCAAGTGATCCTTCCACCTCAGCCTTCCAAGTAGCTGGAACTACAGGCACGTGCCACCACACCTGGCTAATGTTTTGATTTATTGTAGAGACGAGGTCTCACCAAGTTGCTCAGGCATTCCTCTCACCTCGGCCTCCAAAAGTGCTGGGATTATAGATGTGAGCCACCGCACCCGGTTGGTGTTTGCTTTTAAAAAGGAAAATTATATCTATGCCCAGGGTCAAAAAGTAGTTTAGCTACCCACAAAATCACTTTGATATTTTTATATTTGATACTCTGGTATTTGGTGTTTGTGAGTATAACTCCTACAAACTTCATTAAGTCTTCCATCATTTCCTTTCCTTTATTTTTAAAATTTTAAATTAAAAAAAATTTGAGTTGAGATTTTAACCTTGTCACACAGGCTGGAGTACAGTGTCATGATCACAACTCACTGCAGTCTCGACCTCCTGGGCTCAGGTGATCCTCCTGCCTCAACCTCCTGAGAAGCAGGGACTACAAGTATAAACCACCATCCCTGGCTAGTGTTTTTAATTTTTGTAGAGACAAGGTCTTGCTATGTTGCCTAAGCTGGTCTCCGATGCCTGGGCTCAAGTGATCCTCCTGCCTCAGCCTTCCAAAGTGCTAGGATTATAAGTGTGAGCCACTACATCCAGCTCATTTCTTTTTTTTAGAGCCTAGAATTATTAGGAACAGAGGAAGGAAGAAAGGACCAGATTAATCCATTTCAATTCAGTAAACCTTTATTTATAACACTTTGTTAGTAAAGCACTAAATGCGCAGGAAAGGCAAGAAACATGTCTCTTCATTTCCAAAGCTTAAAATACAGAGAAGGAGATGGTGTCTGGCGTGGTGACTATATTAAAATAAGACAATGTATGCCAAAGGCTGTTGCAGAGGGATAGACAGATTCCTATGGGAAGTTAGGGTGGAGTTTGGGGTGGTGGCAGGAATGTGGGGAGAAGTGATCGGAGTGGGGGAAGCTGGGAGGTCTTGATGAAGGGGAAAGACTGCCAAAATGGGGGAGTTTCTCAGAGGCTGGCCTCTAGGGAAGAGTGTTCTGAGGAATATTCAATCCGCGTGATATCAGGGCGGAGAAGGGGCGATCTAGTGCCAGCACATGGCCTTGTCCCCCTGACTCATTTGTTAAGACTGCTTCTGAGATAACGGGGTGTGGAGAGCTGTATCCAGGACTTTTTTTTTAAAGACAGGGTCTTGCTCTGTTGCCCAAGCTAGAGTGTATTAGTATGATCACAGCTTACTGTAGCCTCAAACTCCTGGGCTCGAGCAATCCTCCTGCCTCAGCATCCCACGTAGCTAGGACTGCAGGTATTTGCCATGCCCAGCCATTTTTTTCTTTTAATTTTGATTTTTTGTAGAGATGGTGTCTCACTATGTTTCCTAGGCTGGTCTCTAACTTCTGAGCTCAAGTGATCCTCCCACCTTGGCCTCCCAAAATGCTGGGATTACAAACATGAGCCACTATGCCTAGACATGTGTCTAGGACTTTTGAAGCTACTGGATAAACGTGTCCTTTCATCCTGGAGTGTCTATTTTACCTGATAACTTGATGAAAAGTATTTTTTGGTACATTAAAACACTCATGACTATCTCAAGGAATAGAATGCAAAAAAAAAAAAAAAACCACATTTCTGAATGAAAACCTTCAGGCTGGGTACAGTGGCTCATGACTATAATCCCAGCACTTTGGGAGGCAGAGATGGGAGGATTGCTTGAGCCCAGGAGTTCAAAACCAGCCTAGGCAGCATAGCAAGACCTCATTTCTACAATAAATAAAAAGTAAAAAGATTAGCTGGGCATGGTTGTATGTGCCCGTAGCCCCAGCCACTCGGAAGGTTGAGGCAGAAGGATCACCTGAGCCCATGAGGTCAAGATTGCAGAGAGTTGTGATCATGCCACTACGCTCCAGCCTGAGTGACAGAGCAAGACCTTGACTCAAAAAAGAAAAGAAAAGAACCTCCAAAGCTGCCATGGGGTTCACATTCACTCTCTTCCCCGGTGGAAGAGTCCTCCTGGCAGTGTTGGGAAGTGCTGCAGGTGAAGCCAGAGGGATGGAGATTGTGTGGTTCTGTCTGGAGGTTTGTTTTTTTCCTCCCTGATGTAAATAATTCTTATTTGTGGTTTTATGGTTTCACTTGAACACTCTTGGCACCTGTCGTTTCTCCTTTACTTAACACCCTTCCAAGTAATTCAGCCAAAACTTAGGGTATTGAGAAACAGACAAAGGTAGGAGTTGTTATATATAAACAGTGGGAAAAAGGACTATTTTTTGTGGGCAAATGCTTCATTTAAAAAATTGGCATATGAATGTAAATTAATAGTCTGATCAAATGTAGCAGTGGCTGCTAAATCACTTAAAAGCTGGATTAAATATGACCTTTGATAAAAGGAACTGATCTTCAGATCATTGAATTTTCAGGGACATTAAAGTCTCAAGATATATATACTTCCATGGCTCCCTGGTGGCTTTGAGTTAATGCTCAAACTTTTCAGCATTACAGACAAAGCTTTTTACCACCTGGCCCCCCACTGACCTCTCCAGTCTCAGTTATGTCTCCCTCCCTGCTCCCCTGCTTCTCTTGCAGCCTACATCTGCCCACACTGAACTTCTTTCAGTTCCTCACACTGACTCTTCAAATACTCAAACAGAACATTCCAACAGAACAATGGAAGCATTCTTCATCCTCTTGCAGCCCAGGCCTTTTCTTTTCACCTGGATGCCTCATCTTTGTTCATATCACAGCTCAGATAACATTTCCTGTCCAAAAAGCCTTCCTTGACCTCTCAAGTGTCTCTAGATGTGTGCTCCTTCCTCTTGTCCCATGGCACCTCACACTTTCCTGTATCATAGTACTCTCTGCATTGTGTTGTCACTTCCTGTTTACTTAGCAGTAGCCTGCCACAGACTGCTACCTCCCATGAGAGCAGGGTCTGTGTCTTGTTCCTCCACTGAAGCCTGACGAATGGTAGGAGTTCCATAAGTAAGTTGTGAATGTTTGGTAGTATCCAAAGCTGGAGAACATTCAGGTTTGGGTTGAGGACTTAGGAGGTATCAGCAACTGAGGAGCATTGTAGTTCAGGAATAAAAAGAGAGAAGGATTCAGTAGATCTGGCTTCCTGAAGAATTGCTAATGAAGGGGTCAAAGAACAAAGCCTTAGAAGGAATAGACTGGTTCTGTGGTGTGGCAGTGAAGTTTAGGGAGAGCTGTTGCACAGGCTTTTAAGATGTCCTATGAATTGATAACATTCCTGTATCTATTATGCTGTTAACCTTTTTGTTTTCCCTGGGGTCATTGGGAAAACCTTTCAAGAACCTGTGTCTCTATATAAGGGTCGGTAAAATAAAGGAAGAAATCTTAAAACTATATCTCATTCCATGGCAGACTGTGCAGAAAAGGAGCCCAGCATATTAGAATCGGGGTGGCATCGGAGTTAGACCGTAGCCTAGTCGGGGCTATTTTCAGATAAAAATAAGAAAGTGCCTTGGGGATATACTAGCACAAATCAAGTATCAGTGCAAATTGCAAAGAGTATCCCCTCTGGGTGAATGAATTAAAAAAAATTGGACTGACCAATTCGAAAAAGCATCCATGTTCCTCTGGGTTGAAGTGTTCCTCTTCCTCTGGTCTTATGCAGGCTCTTGCCAAAGCTGACAGCAGCAGATGGTTCTTGGACCGGCTTTCAGCCTTCAGTTGATGTCTTTTTTGCAGGGCCCAATTTATACAACCACTGAGGTTGCTCAAAAAGCAATACCAATACAGTGGTAGTTTTCTGGCATCTGGGGTGGGGCAGATATCAAGGACCCTACTTCTTGTTATACACAATCCCAGAGCTAGTCTTCAGCAGGGGCTCTTTCTGTGGTGTAGACCTGTGCTGTCCAATACAGGAGCTGCTAGCTACATGTAGATATTTACATTTTAATTTAAATTAATTAAAATAGAATGGAATGAAAACTTAAGTTGCCCAATCTCACTGGCCAGTTTCCAAGGTAACCAGTGGCTCTTTTATTGGACAGCACAGATATGGAACACTTCTATAATCACAGAAAGTTCTGTTGGACAGTGCTAGTATATACTCTGTTGTGTCTCTCACCACCTGTCCTCACCACCTCGCAGCTTATCCTTTCTGAAGCCACACTTCTTGGGTTCAAATGCTGGCTCTCTTCCTTACTGCAATGTGATTTTGGGCCTCAGTTTTGTAATCTGTAAAATCAAGATGGTAATAATAGTGTTACCGCCACTGCTGCGGCTGCCTCCTCCTCCATCTTTGAGTCAGAGTCTCACTCTGTTGCCCAGGCTGGAGTGCAGTGGCATGATCACGGCTCCCACAGCCTCGACCTGCTGGGCTCAGATGATCCTTCTGCTTCAGCCGTCCAAGTAGCTGGAACTACAGGCGTGTACCATCATGCCCAGCTAATTTCTTGATTTTTTGTAGAGACGAGGTCTTGCCTTATTGCCCAGGCTGGTCTTGAACTCCTGGGCTCAGGCAATCCTCTTGCCTCGGTCTCCCAAAGTGCTGGGATTGCAAGTATGAGCCACCGCCCCCAGCCAGTGTCTAAATCGTAATGTTGCTGCAAAGACTGTTATTATTTGAAAAGTGTATGGAGCCATGACTAACTGCTGGCATCTGTATAAGAGTAAGCACTCAATACATGATAGCTATCATCATGGATTTTTTAGTATCCATCCCCACTCCCTTGCAGATGTAGTCAGTACACAGTGCTGGCCTCTTCCCCCATCCCACAGAATGAGCACCTATAACATACCTCCTTCTCCCTTGCTCTCCCCTAGATAGATCCTTTCTCATTAAAACCACCAAAGAAAGGGAGTCAAGACACAGTGCTCATTGGTGAGCACCAGAAATGGTTTAGGTACCTGTGTAAATCACATCAAACAAACTGCCGAAGACTATTTTCCCTAATTTCTAACCAGAAAATGTGGAGTCATTTTTTTGAATTCAAGATAATTCACTGAAACCTGTTAGGTAACACTCCCAGCAGGGCCTCTAGAATGTTTGTTAGATCAGGCCTGCTGGGGGTGTGGGTGTCTCTGGTGTGAGATCTGGTGCCACACGAAAGATGCAAAGCATTGCATAGAAGTTAAATTGAAAAATAAAGTTGATTTAGAAAGTAAATTACAGAGAGAAAGAGATTCACCTCTCCAAGGTAGGAGAGGGGGACCAAAGCTTAGGAAACATGGCAACGGCCGTAGCTCAAAGAGCACATGACCACACCATAGTCTAGTAAGGCAAATGGCTCCTGGTTGCTCATGGTTGAGTTCTTTTAATCCTTCCCTTTGATGAGGGAAGGTCATCAAGGTGATTGAGCGGTGGTCTGCTCCACCTCATCAGGAAGGGGGCAGGTAACTGACATCAGGTGAAGGACAGCAGACAGATGGGTGGGTTAGTCACGTGACTGCTGCCATGGTGGTGGGGTCTGTCAGTGTCATGAATGTCAGAAGGTCTGATTAGATTAACTTGGGTCTTATGGGTGGAGGCAAATACTTGGAATACAAAAACTAGTTAGTAACAAGCTGGGGAGGGGGAGTTGTAAAGCAAGTATCAATAGCTACCTCTGAGATACCGGTTGTGTCCTTGGCTAGTGATTAGAGGGTAAGTTAAGTAAACTGCTAGAAAAACATGGGATTTAGGCAATGTTAAAATGGCTGCTTATTAGGTATATTAAATCCATGTTATGTTCTTTCAAAACCCTAGGGCAATGCCTTGTGTCCCTGCAGGGGCAGTCTGGCATTGATAAGAGCCTGACCTGAACAGCTGGAGATTAGCCAAGTCAATGAATTTTAGGGAATTTCTTACCACACTAATCATCTTTTAGGTTAGGGGAATAGTCTTTAATCCGTCCATTTCCTCATGTCTGCAGTGTGATTCTGTGAATGAATTCAGTGTGTACATTCTAGCCCTTAGGCACTTGGATGTCCCTTCTGAGGGGGACATCGTAAATCTAGCAAACCACTTGGCTGGCCCCTCTCAGGAGACATAAAGAGATTGGTGGTGATTATACAAGATAAACGTATGCAAGTGCAAAGTTTTCAAAAATGCATGTTTACTTCAAGTTCTCCAAACTGCATGAAAAAGCAAATGAAGAGATGGAATATATACTGAGATATGATTGATCAGTTGAGAAGTGGTTTTTCAGGAATCATGAATACGTCCTTCCACATCTCCTTCAAACAACAGACTGGACAATATATTACCTATTATTAATTAGGGAGGAAGAAAATGAGACTACATTGCTTGAATAGAAAAACACCAGGTTAAAGACGTCAAGCAATTTACTATTGCACAACATGTATTAATGGACCTGCAAATCATGTCGGTGATTGTTTCACGTGTTACCACACATTAGAAAAATATAAGAAAAATTTTTGATTTGTTTGGTCATAAGTTCCTCAATGTCCAAAACTCCATTATAAGCCACATATCATTACAGTAAAATAATTGGAACCAATTATTTTACTATACTATTTAATATGAAGTGATTCGTTTTTCGCTATTTTGTGAAAATGTGAGGTCGAGTTGCTGGAAGGTGATCTGAGAGATGTCTCTGAGTGCAGAGGGTTAACAGGAATCATTTGCTATCTTAGGTTATCATCTAATCTTTCACAAGAAACCCAAAATGTTGTCTATAGAGAGCCAGTATTTTCCCTTTTATTATTTCTAAATTACAACAAAATTGTTTTAATATTTCATATCTGGAACCCACGGGTTTATATAAGATACTCAGGGTACAAAAATGAAGACAGGAGCTGAAATATTGTGCATTAGAGTTCATTTCATTATAAAAAGTCAATTTTATACCTAGGTTTCTTTGGTTATGTAAGAAAAATGTCATAAGATTTTTTCAGTTTCTGTTTTTGGCTGTGGGCAGAAAACATTCCAGGACTGTCTGATCTAAAAACTAGTCATGACAGTAACTTAATTTTTAAAATACTGTTAGTTTCATAAACCACAGAGGCCTGCAACTAGGAGAAAAAGCTTATGTACTTCCTCTTGAAAGAAAAGAGCATTTTTTATATTGAAGCAGTTCTTTGCATAGCCTTTGAAGGAGTAAATACGTTAGCTCTGAGTTTTTTTTTTTTTTAACCTGATTTGCACCTTGGAGAATTGCTGTAAGGACACTGGTTCCCAGGCCCTGGCAAAACCTTCTAAGTCAGACCTTTTGGGAGAAGGTTTGAGGAATCTGCATTTTAAATTACTACAGACAATTCCAAGGGAACAGGTCAAGGGTTAGGGACTCTTTACTCTTAGTTCATTATTTTTAAATTGTCTTCCTTTTCTGCAGAATCTTTGCACAACTCCCATTGTAGCTGATGATGTAAGGCTTGAATCTTCTGCCAGTTACTATAAAACAGAATTCTCTGACAGCCTAGGCAAAAAACCAAATGTGATGAATACATTCTGTCTCTGCCCTGTGCTAGGTGCTGATAATCACTGGGGAAAGTATGTGTAGAGGTGAAGTGGGAAAGAAGGTACCAGCAGTACTACTTATGGAAGCCGTTAAAAGCCACACAGTGGAGTGAGACACTTAGAAAGTTGTTGTGTTTGGAATAGCTGATCTGGCAGTGAATGCAAGGTACTAATAATGAAGGTCAGGGAGGTCAGTCTGGGGAGGAAATGAAGCCTGAAGTGATTAGTGTATGAATCAGAGAGTGGACAATGGGAGTGTCAAAGAAGATGAGAATCCAAGAAGCTTTGCAAAGAAAGAGAGAACAGAATTTGATGGTAGAATTCAGAAAAAGGGGGAAGGAGGATAATTTCAAAGTATGTGATTTAGGAGCCCAGAGAAAATTAGCCCTGACTAATGGAAATGGGAAGGTTGAAAGAGAAAGCATTTTAATGGGTAAGAGTGTGCATGATATGTTTTGGAGACTGAGGCAAGAGTGAAACACTCAAATGGAACAGTTGGAAATCTAGAACTAGCTCCAAGGTGAGAGGGCAGGATAGGAGTCCCCAGCACAGAAATTAGAGTCAAGGAATGGGAGTGATAAACTGGAGGTGAGTGGATGAGGGAGGCAGAAATACAGTGAGACCCCTGTGGAAAGAGGAAGGAGGGAGAAAACAAGCCCCCAAAAAACAAAAAAACAAAAACCAAGGAAGGAGCAGGCAGAGACCAGAGGTGACATGGAATTCAGCAGCTAGGCTTTTTCTTTTCTTTCTTTTTTTTTAACCCCAGATCCTGTCGCACTCCTAGGAACAGAGAGGCCATCTTGGGCAACTCTATATCGTGCAGTCAGAGAACCTTCCTCTGTCTTCCTGAATATATGCCAAGCACACACTGGGCCTGTAGATAGCCATTTTCAAGAAGCATAGAATTTCTAGTCCTGACCTCAGAACATCTTTTCTTATACCAAAGATGAAATAGTTAGGACTCTTGTAGTTTCTGTAGCTGGTGATAGTACCAATGTTCAGTAAAAAGGAACAGTCTTTTCTTCCTGGTGTATGAAATGAGCACATTGTAAAATAGGGGTTTTAAAAAATCTATCTTGCCATATTGCAAATATTTCTTTTCATGGAAATCTCTTTCAATCATAAAAAAACCTCTTCCCTTGTTTCTTGAATACCTTGTTAAAAATTATGAAGACAGTTGTCTCATTTTATCTTGTAGGCACAGCGGCCTGGGAAAAATTCATCAGTGTGAAAATATCTATAGAGAAGGTCAACGCAGTGGTTGTTCCTTTGATCTGACTAAAGGAAAGGATTCCAGTTTTGAACAAAACAGTGTTCAGATAATGGTCAAGGATAATGCAGGGAAAATCAGACCATCCTTCAATATCGTGCCTTTATCTTCCCGTGGTAAGTTTTAGACGTCCTCTATGCCAATGTGGATAAAGACTGTGTTATGTCTTTTGAACACTCAATACAAATAATAAAAAATGGTGATTTTTTTGGTCTTAAGATCTTTCCAAAACAAGGGGCTATATTTATGTATAACTTTCTTTGGTAGATTATTTTTAAAGGCATAAACTTGGAAATTCTAATATGTATTAAACACATGTGCCAGATGCTGCCAGTCTTGCTTACTTGGGAGTGTGTTGAAACTTACAGCAGTTAGTTGTAAATCAAGATTGGAATTGTCTCAGTCCATTTTCTGTTGCTTGTAACAGAATACCTGAAACTGAGTAATTCATAAAGAAAGGAATTTGTTTCTTACAGCTATGGAGGCTGAGAAGTCCAAGGTTGGGGGACTGCATCTGATGAGAGCCTTCTTGATAGTGGGGACACTTTGCAGAGTCCTGAGGCAGCACAGAGCATCACATGGCAGGGGCTTAGCATGTTAACTCAGGTTTCTTTTCCTCTTCTTACAAAGCCACCAGTCCCACTCCCATGATAACCGATTAATCCATTAACTCATTAATCTATGAATGAATCCATTCACAAAGGCAGAGCCCTCATGACTCAGTCACCTCTTAAAGGCCTCACCTCTCAGTACTGCCACATTGGACATTAAGTTTCTTTTTTTTTGAGTTGGAGTCTCACTCTGTCACCCAGACTGGAGTGCAGTGGCCGCTCCCGGCCACCGCAGCCTCGACCTGCTGGGCTCCGGCGATTCTTCCGCCTCAGCCTTCCGCGTAGCTGG
>NW_007247260.1:213259-293078 GCF_000164805.1 Carlito syrichta | reverse complement strand
GGTCTCGCTGCCCAGGCGGGTCTCGAACCCGCGGGCTCAGGCAATCCACTCACCTCAGCCTCCCAAAGGCGCGGGATTACAGGCTGAGCCACTGAGCCCGGCTGGACATTAAGTTTCAACATGAGCTTTGAAAGGGCAAACATTCAAACCATAGCAGGAACCCAGAATCTCTGACTCTAAGATCTATTCTCTTTTCAATTAAGATATTTGAGAGGATGATGCTCCTACGATCTTATATAGTTCTTGAAAAATCTATATTTTAGTTAGAAAAAACTTAGATTGAAGGTGATATTCAAAATATTTGGCACTCTGTGTGGCATAGGCAATGATCAGTCAGAATGACCAGTATTGCCATTTCTGGGTGTATCAGCTGCATGTTGACCTATTAGAAAGAGCTCTCAACTTGTAAACAAAATATCTGGTTGAAGTTCTAACTCCTACTTTGGACAAGGCATGTAAACCTTCTTCAAGTGTTCTTTATCTGTAAAATGGAGTACCTACTCCCACTTGACTTCAAGAAATGGTTGTAAGAAAGAGAGAGAGAGAGAGAGAGAGAGAGAGAGAGAGAGAGAGAGAGAGAGAAAGAAAGAAAGAAAGAAAGAAAGAGTTGTAAGGGTGACAAGAGTGAGACTCTGATGAAAGAAAGAAAGAAAGAAAGAAAGAAAGAAAAGAAAGAAAGAAAGAAAGAGTTGTAAGGTCCAAATGATATGAAGTGTGTAAAAGCATTTTGTAAATTTCTGAAGCAAAATATCATAAGCATAAGGATTTATTTATTGTCATATCCCAACAGGGAGCTCAGATTCTGGCTAATTCATGTAGATGAATTAAAGCATATTAGTTGCCAGTTAACAAAGACTCCCACAAGTGTGTAAGCAGAATTTTATTTACCCATAGGAGACCAAAGACAGCTTAGTTTGTAGGCCAAGGGAGTGAGGTTGGGATCATTTGCCAAATGGGAAGTAAAGCCCATCTCTTTGCTTCCCCTTGTTTGGAAGATTATCCTAGATGACTTTTTAAGACTTGTTTTGCTGTTGTTCTTCCTGGATATTAATGGTAACATAAGAGAAGAAGGAAGATCCTTCTCAGACAGAAGATGACATCTTCAAGTTGTTTTTGGTTAATTACCCATTATCTTCTGTGATTTGGTCTTATGTATAGCTGACTCTTGAAAAAAGTAAATTGACCAGGCTAATACTTTTTTTTAAATTATTTTATTCTTTTTTTTTTTTTTTTTTGAGCTAGGGTCTCACTCTGTCACCCAGGCTGGAGTGCAGTGGTGCCATCGTAGCTTACTGCAGCCTTGACCTTCTGGCTCAGGAGATCCTCTGGCTTCAGCCACCTGAGTAGTGGCTAAGACTAAGAGCCACCATGTCTGGCTTTTTGTTTGTTTGTTTGTTTGTTTTCTTAGGCAAAGTCTTATTATGTTGCCTGGGCTGGTCTCAAACTCCTGGGCTCAGGCGATCCTTCTGCCTTGGCCTCCCAAAGTGCTGGGATTACAGGCATGAACCACCGCACCTAGTTTATTTTATTCTTACTTGTGGTTACAATCACATAACATTAAATTTACCATTATAAACATTTTAAGTGTACAGTTCAGTAGTGTTAAGTATGTTCACATTGTTGTGCAACATATCTCTAGAATGTTTTCATGCTGCAAAACTGAAACTCTGTTCATTAAACATTAATTCCCCCCTCATCCCAGCCCTTCGCAACTACCTTTCTACTTTCTGTTTCTATGAATTTGACTAGTTTAACTTCCTCGAATGAGTGGACTCGTATAGTATTTGTCTTTTTGTGACTGGCTTATTTCACCTAGTATAATGTCCTTGAGGTGATTTGTGTTGTGGCATGTGCCAGACACTAGGCCAGTGTCTTCACTGGTGGTCTTTGATTGGCATGAGTGAGTGACAGCCTGGGAAGCCCATTTGTACCTGGTGCTTTGTTACCTATAAGATGGAAGCACACCTAGACCCAAGTACTTCTTTGTTCTTTATGTGGCAGCTAGATGTCCTGATTATACCCTGGCCATTTTCTAACCAGATTCAAGTTAGAGTTCATGTCATCTGCCAGACACCCCCCAAAAATGTTTCTTAAATCCATTTTAGTAGGCAGGTTTAAATAAACTTTCTCTACTAATTATGGCTAATCAGAAATTCTACAACTATATGTCTGATCATATAAGGTCATTAGAAGCATCAGCCCTATTTTGATTTGACTTTATGAACCTTCATTATGCCTACTTTATGTATACTGACATCCCTCAGTTCCAGGAACCCCTGAGAAGACCAACATCTGCAGATGCTCAAGTCCCCAATATAAAAAATGGTGTAATAGTTATATAACCTTTCCATATACTTTAAATCATCTCAAAATTACTTATAATACCTAACAGAATGTAAATGGTATGTAAGTAGTTGTTATACTGTATTGTTTAGGGAATATTGACAAGAAAAATGTCTATACATGCTTGGTACAGATGCAACTATTCATTGTTTTCCTGAATATTTTTGACTCAAGGTTGGTTGAATCTATGGATGAGGAACCCGTTGGAATGGAGGGTCAACTCTGTGTGTGTGTGTGTGTGTGTGTGTGTGTGTGTGTGTGTGTGTAAAGTCAAATAAACTTTAGAAGCTAATTTGTTGTGTTCTATTTCTATTTGTATCTTTCAGTGAAACCTGATCCTCCACATATTAAAAAACTCTCCTTCAAAAATGGTGACTTATACGTGCAATGGGAGAATCCACAGAATTTTGTTAGCAGATGCTTGTCTTATGAAGTAGAAGTCAATAGCAGCCAAACTGAGACACATAATATTTTCTCCGTAAGGTTTTTTTTTAAGATTATTATTTTTATTTGGATATTTTTCTTTCACTTGAGTTTCTTACATTGAAATATCAACGAAATGTAACTCTTGCATTTGTCACCTTATAATGTTAATGATGATAATGAAACTTCTTGTCTGAAATAGGACATTATGGAAGAGAGTTTATGGTAGCATTGGCTGCAAGGTTCAAGCCATTCATTCATTCATTTGCTCAACAAATTTTTATTCAATGTCTATTATGTACCAAGCGTTGTTTTATGTGCTGGAGACAAGGCAGTGAATATAACATCTGATGGACAAGTTGTTTTTTCCCTTATGAAACTTACATAATAGAAAATGAGTATGTAAATGAGGAAGCTGATTTCAGAGCATGAATTTTGTGAAGAAAATAAAATGGAGTGAGGTAGTAGAGTGACTGGGAGGGCCTGAGGGACTATTACGTAGGGAAGTCATCTGAAGTGATGACATTTGAGATGAGACCAGAGTGGTGAGCAGGAGCTAGCCATGAGAAGCTCTAGGGGCAGAAGGGACAGCAGATACAAAGACTCTGAGGCAAGAGTGAGCTTGTCATGTGTAGAAAACATAAAGGAAGCTCCTGTGGCCAAAATATAGAAGAAAGGATATCTAAGCAATAGGCAGAGATCAGATTTTGCAGACTCTTGGAGGATCCAGTTTTCTTAGAGTTTATAGCAACTAAAGTCAAATTTTGAGTGGTCAGTATTTGTTGGATTATGTACATTTATGCTATTCAGAATCTAATGCAAAACATGCTAATTAGAGGTACCCTGGGATATTGACCAGAATGTGGCATGACCTCAGGGCATCAGTCCCATTGTTCTGCTTTAGAATAGTGGTCACAAACTTGGGCTATAGGCCTTCTTATTTGAACTGCAAACAAAGTGGGGTTCTGTTTTTTTGTTTTGTTTTTGTTTATTCAATTTGAATTTTTGGCCCAGATTTTTAATCATGGTAACTTTAGAATTTATGTCCATAAGGTGGCGCCTCAAGACCACAGGGACTGTACCACTCACTTGTTTGCTACCTGCCTCTGGGCCCTTTGTGCATTTGAGTTTTAGAAATTAGAAGCTATGTGTGATTTATATTGACTTTTAAAGGAGCCTAGCATGTTCCGCGTGGGAAAATTCCTTGGTTCAGTTGTTTTAACGCATCATGGAACTTTCAAAATGCTTACTAAAATAAGCCAGTGTTGACAGGCTATAACTCCAGAGGGAGTGGCCTGGTCCCCCGCAGAACAGAGCTCTTCTGGTCACTGCAGATGAGTCTGTCTGCTGAAATACAGTAAAGTAATCATTATTAGTTCCAGAAATTACAGTTTCCCCATAAAATGCCACAAAGAGAAAAAACAAAGGGCTTCTATGTGAAAGGGGACTGGTGGTGCTTGAATTGACAACAGAATGAGTTATCAGAAAGTTAAAATATACTTAGTGACTCCAGCGCTTACTATTCTCTCTTATCTGAAATCCTGAGACACACATGCTACTTATTACTCATTTTGCCACTCAATTATTTTCTGCTGTTTAACCTAATCACATATGAGGACTGACAATTAAGTTTATGAACTCATCCTAGAACAAGTACTACATAATTCATTGCTGAATATCACTATGGTCACTTTCAAAATACTTCCCTTGGGAAGCTATGCACCAATGCCAGTGCCTAGTCCACTCGTCAAAGCAATTTTGGAACTCTTTTTCTGGAATGAGCATCAGAACTGTCATCATATTACCCTTGATGTCCTGAATATCATCAAAATGTCTTCCTTTCAATATTTCCTTTATCTTCAGGTAAAGAAATAAGTCATTGGGGGCCAGATCAGGTGAGTAGGGAGGGTGTTCCCAATACAGTTATTTGTTTACTGGCTAAAACCTCCCTCACAGACACTGCTGTGCAAGCTGGTGCATTGTCGTGATGCAAGAGCTCCTTCAGGACCATTTTTGCATACACCTTTCTCATGCCAAGGTTTTCAGCTAAGATTTTTCTAACTGTTTCTGTACCAATGTTTATTTGGTCTGCTATGCTTCTCACAGTCTACTGATAATTTTGACACACAATTTGACGAATTTTTGTTTTCACCAATTCTGCTCTTTATTGACCGTTCTGACCTCTCTTCATCAGTGATGCTTTCTCTCCCTTCAGAAAACATTTAACCTATTTATACATTGCTGTTTTTTTTCATAGCATTACCCCCATAAACTTGGACTAACATGTCCCTGATTTCACTTCCACTCTTACCAAGTTTTACAAGAACCTAATGTTTGTTCCTTGCTGTAATCCAAGCTCTGATATTCTTGTGATGGCACACAGAAACATACGACAACAATAATGAACACCTCTTGGCAAGACACCGCCACATGCCAACACAAGCACAGCTGTAAGGAACTGATAAACCATGGTTATGAAACCTTACCAAGTTGTTTGTACAGTGCTATTAACGTAAACTCACAGTGGCAAGCTCGCGAACTTAATGGTCAGACTTCGTATATGTTTTTTCTCTTCACTGAAAATATAAACTCCTCTAGGGAAGAGTCAGATTGTGTCTACTTTGTGCTGTTCCTACTACTAATAGCAGGTGACATGTATTAAATAACTGTGCACAATTATTTTAATAAGCACTATGTCTGAATTGTCTAATTGGGTCTTCACAACAACCCTAAGAATCTAGGTCCTGTTATTTTGTCTCCGTTTTACAGATGAGAAAACTTATTACCCCTAAGGCCACATTTCTAGTAAGTGGTGGAATCAAGACTGAAATGAAGTTATTACTCCAGAGCTTGTATTCTTTTTTTTTTTTTTTTTTTTTGAGTTGGAGTCTCTGTCACCCAGACTGGAGTGCAGTGGTTGCTCCCAGCCACCACAGCCTCGACCTGCTGGGCTCCGGCGATCCTTCCGCCTCAGCCTTCCAAGTAGCTGAAACTACAGGCGCACGCTACCATGCCTGGCTAATTTTTTGATTTATTGTAGAGATGAGGTCTCGCCAAGTTGCCCAGGTGGGTCTCGAACCCACAGGCTCAGGCAATCCACTCACCTCAGCCTCCCAAAGCACGGGATTACAGGCTGAGCCACTGAGCCCAGCCAGAGCTTGTATTCTTTTTTTTTTTTTTTTTTTGAGTTGGAGTCTCGCTCTGTCGCCCAGACTGGAGTGCAGTGGCCGCTCCCGGCCACCGCAGCCTCGACCTACTGGGCTCCGGCAATCCTTCCGCCTCAGCCTTCCAAGTAGCTGGAATTACAGGCATGCGCTACCACGCCCAGCTGATTTTTTGATTTATTGTAGAGATGCGATCTCGCAGCCCAGGCGGGTCTCGAACCCGCGGGCTGAGGCAATCCACTCACCTCAGCCTCCCAAAGGCGCGGGATTACAGGCTGAGCCACCGAGCCCGGCTAGAGCTTGTATTCTTAACCATGGGAGACCACTTCAGTACTTCCTCTTTATAGCCATGGCCACTGTTTAGTAAATATTTATGATGTAGTACAAAGATACTCTTTTAGTGCTTCTTATATAGTCGCCCATAACAACCTCTTTTAACGTACATTTTATTGAAAAACTAAGACTCAGAGAGGTTAAGTAATTTGCTACAGGCCACATAGCTAACAAGTCAGTATGACTTCAAAGGTTGGTTGGTCTCAACATATTAAGCTTTGACCAAGAATACTTAGTATAACACCATGTGCGCAGTCATCAAGTAATCAATTCTTACTGAGTTGAGTTACTTCTTTTTTCTTCTGAACTGATTTGATTAGGTAGATAACTTCCACAGTTATCTACCTAATCAAAACTAAACTCTGTACACTTGAGTTTAATATTCTCCTTCTTAGCAGATGTTCACCAGCTGCTTCCTCCCCCAGAGTGTCATCAGCTTTTTTGTACTCACTGATTTGAACTCTGCTGGTTGAACCCTTTTCTTTCTTTTTTTTCTTTTCTGTTTTTGCAAGACTATTTGAGGAATTATTTTGCCTGGTGTTTCAATTAGGAGGGGGAAGTAAGCCGGAACATGAACTGGTACCATCACATGGGAGCTGTGGTCAGAGGTAACTCATGACAGAATAATGAAGTAAGGAATGACTTGTCTTGGACTTCCACTCCCACCCCTGCAAACAGTCTGCATAGTGTTCTGTGCCCTGGCTTTCCTTCTCTTAGAGTGATCTAGAGTAGCCAATAAACTATGCAAGGGGATTTGCATTTGAGCAAGAGCCCAGAGACTCACATCTATGCATTGAAATGTTGACTTTGGAATTTATATATATGGGAGATGGTCCAGGGAGGAGTGACTTCAATTTGCAACTTGATCCCTCAAGTGGTAGTTGACACTTGTGATTCCCCAGCAAGCCTATGATTATAAATGGCCAACAATAGGATACAGTAGCCCCTGAGTGGCCTTTTCTCTGCCACTGTATGACATATTAAAAAGATATCTCTTCATCATTTGGTTGGTCTTTCAGCTCTTCACAAATGCTGGTAGGATCCATTTAGTGAATGACATTGAATGCCAAAATCAATGACCATGTTTTCTGGTCTTTGTTCCATGTTTAAACATCTCTTAATAGAAGTTGATTATTTGAACCAAGCTACAGATTTTCATGTGCTGATATTTTACTTAGTTTTTAAAATATTTGCACTTAAGGAACTGATTACTTTCTTTACATCAGACAGCAAGTGACATATTGTGTGGAGGAGAATTTTGTATTATACTTTCTTTTCTCCAACCCAGTCATTTTTTATAACTTACACTCTTAACAAGAGAGACTGGTCTTTCTCTCCCTCCCTCTCTCTCTTCTCTCTTTCTTTTTTAAACCCCTTTTTATTGATGTATAATACACTATAGAAAAATTACACAAATTATAATGCTCACCTCAAAGATTTTTCACAAATGATTACCACAAATGATTTTCCAACGATGTAACCAGCACCCCAGAAGCCTCCTCATGACCCCTTTCAGTCACTGCTCTCCCAAATAACAACTACTATCCTGACTTCTAATCTCATAGATTAATTTTGTTGCTATTTCTAAAACTTTATATAAATGGAATTATACAAAATATACATTGTTGTGTATGTCTCCCTTCTTTCACTCATCATTACATTTATGAGATTCACCAGTATTGTTTCCTGTAGTTGTAGATGGTTCATTCTCATTGCATTCATTCTATTGTGTGTATATATCACATTTGATTTATCCATTCTTCCATTGATGGGATAGTTCACAGTTTGGGATTTTATGAATAAAGTTTTTATGAACATCTGCGTACTTGTTTCTTGGTACACATGTGTATACATTTCTGTTGGGTATATATATATGCATGTATAGGTTATAGGGCTACATATGATTGTCTACAGTAGATAATAACTGTTTTTAAAAAATAGTTGTGCTAATTTACACTACTAAGCAGAAATGGAGAGTCCTCACCAACACTTATTATTGTCTGGTAAGTATGTGAATTGTTACCCTGTTGGTATAATTTGCATTTCCCTCATGACCAATGAGATTGAAAACTTCTCATATGTTAATTATCTTTTGTATATTCTCTTGTGAAGTGCCTGTTCAAGTCTTTTGCCAATTTTTCTACTGTCTTTTCCTTATTCATTTTTAGGGATATATATATATCTCCTTCGTCAGAAATTGCAAATATGTTATCACACTCTATGCATTGCTTATTTCTCTAATAGGTTGTTATTTGATGGACAGAAGTTTCACATTTTTATGTAGAAGACTTCATAAAAATTTTCCCTTTATGATTAATGTGAAGTATTTTTGGTTCTGTTTAAGAAATGTTCTCCTTCTTCAAGATCATGAAGATGTCCTCCTATGTTTTCATCTAAAAGCTTGCTGTATTTACTTGTTCATTTATTTTGTCTTTCATATTTAGATTGGCAATATATCTGAAATTGATTTTGTGAATAGTGTGAGGTAGGGGGTCAAGCTTCTTTTTTTTCCTGGATCTGTGATTGGCCCAGCACCCGTTATTCAAAAGGCCTCTTTTCACTGTGCCTGGTCCTCTTTTAATGGGATAGAGGGAAAGTGTCTTAGAAATGGCTAAGTGATATAAAACGTGTTTCTTTTTTTTTAATTTGAGACTCATTCTTTTATTTTTAAGATTGAAGAGGCTAAATGTCCAACTTCAGAATTTGAGAGAAACGTAGAGGTCAGTAAATTCAACTTTAGCTATTTGGGCTTAGACTCAGAGCAGTTGGGGTTGGGCCAGTATGAGCATAGTGTAAATTTGAGCTGCTTTGAGAAAAACAGACTACATTGTTCTGTAGGTTATTGTCAAATTTTTTTCATGAGTCAAATTCATATAATTTGAATTCTAATCTAAGTCTTAATCATATACAGAATTTGGCAGACAATTATATTATGATTCAATAGCAAAGAAAGAGAATAACTAGTAATATTCCTTGTGTGTTTTTATTTTATATCTAAGGACACAATTTGTTTCATGGTCCCTGGTATGCTTCCTGATACTTTGAACACAGTCAGAATAAGAGTCAAGACAAATAAGTTATGCTATGAGGATAACAAACTCTGGAGTAATTGGAGTCAAGCAATGAGTATAGGTAAGAGAACAGGATTTCATTAAAATTTAAAACATCTATGTATGGAAACTAAGCTGAAGCAGAAAATAGACTGGGGAAAGGGACTGTCATACTTTCTTGGCATTAGCCAAAGAATACTTACAATTGAAATTTATCTTCTGTTTAACCACTGTTAAGTCACCCAGGGTTGATTTACAATATATAGCTCTTTGTAAAACCACAATCCAAATGGTGTTAACATCCACTCTGTCCCATCTCAATCTTTATTAACAACCTGAACAAAAGTATAGAAAATGGGCATAAAATCTGCAGATTTTGCAATGCTAGAGGACTGTTTCATGTGCTGGTTGACAAAGTCAAGAGTGGAGCAATGACCTTGTTGGTATTTAACAGAGATAAATCTGTATCTAGGTTTGAAAAGAAATCATTTATTAATTGAAAGGCTGAGCAAGCCAGGCTCAAGTACAGGATTGGAAAGATCTGTGCTTTATGGATATGTGTTTTGTGGGATGACATTCAGGGCTTTATGTGACTTTTTGTAAGCTCAGTGTGACTCAACGCTGCAATTGTAAACATCCCTAAAAGACATATGCAGTTGTAGACAGCAGTGATAGTGTAGCACACAGAACAAGGGAATGCTGCACGGTGAGGCAAAGTGGTTTGGCCACATCAGAAGTTTGCAGTGTTCCATTCTGAGCACTACATTGAAGGACATGCATTGGCAGGATGGAATGTATTCCTGAAAGGGTATTCAGGAAGTGGAAGAATCTCAAAACTTGGCAAGGAACAGTAACCTTGAGAAGTCATGATTGCTGAATTCTAATATTTGAAGTATTGTCATTTAGAAGAGGAAATAGGCTTTCCTTTTTGTGGCTCTGGGGACAATATAGAACCCACTTAAGCACTTTTCAAACAGCTGTCTAAGAGTCAGAGGGACAGGTTGTTGGGGTAGTCAATTCCCTGTTAGTTGGAAGGCTGAACAAGTTCTGTGCCAAAGGCGGTTGTATTTGTTTATGGATTGTTGCATAACAAATTAGTCCAAATTTTAGTGGCTCAAACCAACACACATTTATCATCTCACAGTTTCTGTGAGTCAGGAATCTAGCCACAGCTTAGTTAGAGGTTTCATGTGGTTGTAGTCAAGCTGCAACAAGAACTGCAATCTTATCTGAAGGCTTGACTGGGGCTGGAGAATTTACAAGGGAGGACCCAGATAAACCAGAATTATTTTTTGGAGGGTGGGCCCCTATAGTTAGTGCAGGCCTGCCCTGCTAGTTAAGTGTTCTAGGAGCCCATTGGCATCTGTGTACCAGCCAGCATTGTTACGAGAGGCTACATTTGGCTTCAGTGAATTTTTATTTTTTTGAGATTCTTTCAACACATTTGCCCATTTCATGATAGGGATTTACGAGTGCACCTACCCGCACTGTGCTGAGTGTTAAGCAGTTTTTGACCAAAAACCGTATGACTTCCGTGCCCCACCCTCCCTGTTCACCTCGACTTTAGTGACCTTTTTTTTAATTAGCCTGGATGAAAAAAGTTCTCAAAGGGAAATATTTTGCCGATGTGGAAGAGGTGAAACAAAAACCTGAAGAAGCAGTAAAAGACATCAAAATAGATGAGTTCAAAAACTGTTTTGAGCAATGAAGAAAGTGTCCCAGTAGGTGTATTGCCTCAAACAGAGAGTACTTTGAAGGTGACTGACCTTTAAACATGTAAAAATAAATACACAATGTTTTAATAAATTCCAGTTTTTTTTCCAGTTCCTCTTGTACTTCTAAGCTCATTCATGTAGTTGTTGGAAAGCCTCAGTTTCTTACTGGTTGCTGGATGGAGGCTATCCAAGGGTTGAATTGTGTCTCCCCAAAAGATATGTATGTTCACAAGTCCCAGTCCCCAGTACCTGTGGATGTGGCCTTTCTTGGAAATAGGGTTTTTGCAGATGTAATCAAGTTAAGAAGTTATACTGGATTAGAGCGAACCGTCAGTCTAATGACTAGTATCCTTATAAGATGAGGAGACGATATGTACAGACTCACAGACACCCAGGGAAGAAGGCCATGTGAAGATGGATGCCAAGAGTGGAAGGATGCAGCTACAACTAAGAAACAACAAGGATTCTCGAGAGCCTCCAGAAGCGAGGAAGAAGCAAGGAGGGATCCTTCTCTAGAAACTTCAGAGGGCACCTAGCACTACTGACACCTTGATTTGGGCTTCTAGTTTCCAGAACTGTGAGAGAACAAATTTCTGTTGTTTCAAGCCACCATGTTTGTGGTCATTTATTAGGACAACCCTAGGAAACGAATACAGAGGCTTCCCTTAGTCCCTTGTCACTTGAACCTCCCCACAGGGCTACCTCCCAACATGGAGGCTGGTTTCTCCAAGTGAGTGATCAAGAAAAAGTGTGAGAGAACACCCGATATGGAAACTATGGTCTTTTATAACCTAACCTTAGAAATGACATCCATCACTGCAGCTGTTTTGTTATTTAGAAGTGAGTCCATTAGTTTATCCCATGCTCAAGGGGAGGGGATTACACAAGGGTGTGAATATCAGGAGGCAGGAATCATTTGGAGTAAGCTTAATGGCTGCCTAAAACAATGGTGCTAGGCTCTGATGACACTTTCTAGATGTTTATGCCCTAGTGGGAAAAATGAATGTATAAATAGACAAATGATATCCTGTGTGTTAGGTATAGCAAGGTGGGCTTTGGAATTGGACAATGGAATTGGAATTTGAGGCCTGACTCCATCGCTTACCAAACCTTTCTGGATGACTTTCTAAACCTCTCTCAGTCTTGTTCTTTTCATTTGTATAAATGAGAAATAATACTGTCTATCTTTATAGCATGGATATGATAGAAGCATGTAAATGTACCTAGTATGGTATCAGGCAGATAGTCAGTGCTCATTTAAGAAAAATGGTTGTTGCAGTTGTTGTTAAGGTTATTAAGGTATTTTAGCAGTGGTAAATAACCAGTAAGAAAAGACAGTCACTATTACTGAGATGACGTATTTAATAGGTATAACATCTTTGTTAATTATGTCTGAAACCAGTTAAAGTGTCCTGATTTCAGATAATCTTTGATGTTTGCTCACCCAGGGAATTTCAGGCACCAGAGCAGACTTTTTTTTTTTTTTTTTGACTACTAAGATAACAGAACATAAGATAATTGAAGAGTTTTGGAAAGTAGGTTGGGGTAGGAAGCAGTGAGTTTTGTGATCTCACTAGCTAACAGAATTGTTGTTTGGTTTATTACTATAAGAGTTATATTTCTCATGTCTTTCTGTTTGCTTTTCATTCTCCAGGTAAGGAGTCCAATTCCACATTCTACATTACCATGTTACTCATCATTCCAGTCATCGTTGCAGGTGCAATCATAGTTCTTCTTCTTTACCTGAAAAGGTAAGGCAGCTGCCCAGGCAGGTTCCCTGGTTTCTGCTAGCCTGGTTGTTATGGTTATTACCCTTCATGCTGATGTTTTATGTTTGTCCAGTGTATTGGAAGCATTTTGGCCATAAGTGGCTTTTGATAGTATGACATGGCAAAGAAGTAATATTGTGCCAATTTTCTGGTGAGAAAAATGTTAGATTAGTTTCTCAGACCTCTGCTCAAGCACTGCTTCCTTTGTATGTGTTTAGGATTGTTGAATAGGCCCTATGTTCACATTACTCTTTTAAATGCCTAATTTATCAAATTAGTCTATAGCTCTTGAAATGAAGTTTTAGAAATAGAGACCGTTACTAATGAAATGACTTGTCTAGTATTGATACAAAGCAGGCTGTTGCTTAACACTGTAGTAAAGAGATCTCCACCAAGTTGCCACTGATATGTGATGCTCATTTCTTGAGAATGTTTTATTTTTTTCTATCTCAATATAGGAACTGTTACTTGTTCTTGCAGTAAATACCTAAGTTGAACTAAGCTGTGTCCCAAACCAATTCCTTATCATTATTTCAGTATTCATTTAACATACCTATATTGAGTGCTTATTTATGTGCCAGGCACTGTTCTAAGTGCTGGAGTTACAGCAGTTAACAGGACAAGGTCCCTATCTACATTCTAGTGGGGGGCATATGTGGGAGGACTCCAGAAAACCTGAAATCTATTTATAAAAAATTGCAGATGTATTCTTACATGTTTAAACTTCAGTCATCTTCAAAGTACTCTCCGTTTGATGCAATACACCTATTGGGACGCTTTTTCCACTACTCAAAACAGTTTTTGAACTCATCCATTTTGATGCCTTTTAGTGCTTCTGCCGTTTTTTGATTCATCTCTTTCACATCAAGAAAATGTTTCCCTTTGGGGATTTTTTTTCTTCCAGGGAAACAAAGAAATGGCTCTTGGGTTGGTAGATGAATAGGGAAGGTGGGGCATGGGAGTCATGCCATTTTCGGTCAAAAGCTGATGAACACTCAGTGTGGTGTGGGCAGGTACGTTGTCATAGTGGAAGAGCCAGTCACCTGTTTACCACAACTTGGGATGTTTCTCCTGCTAATTGTGACACAACTTTCTCAAAACTTTCAGGTGAAAATTTTGGTTGACTGATATGCAGGAACAAATTCTGAGTGTACTGCAAGGGACCTGCCCTCCAAAAGATAATTCTGGTTTTTTTTTTGGTGGGGGGGGGTCCCCCGTATGTGTGTGTGTGTGTATTCACACATGTACATACACACATAAATACTATGATTTCACATAGTGAGAAGTGAAGTTAGCAGTGAGAGGGTGCTAGGAAGTGATAGGAGACACATTTTACAAGAGTCCAAGAAGAGACTCAAATAAGGTAAGGGAGTGAGCCACTCAGATATTTGAAGAAAGAGCATTCCAAGCCAAGGGAACAGCAAGTGCAAAGGCCCTGAGGCTGGAATGAGCTTGGTGTATCTGGTTGAACTAGAGCATGCAAAAGGGAAAAGTGGCAGGAGATAAGGCTGGAGAGGCTGGCCAACCAGATCACACAGGTCATGGCAAAGAATGGATATTTTATTCTAAGCAAGATGTGGAACACTGGAGAGTTTGAAGCAGGGAAGGGACGTGATCTGATTTACTATCATAAAAGATCATTGTAGTTGCTCTGAATGATGACTTGACTTGAGCAAGAATGGAAGCAGGTAGACTAGTTGGGAGTCATTGTAGTATTTTGGAAGAAAGATGAGGGTCACCTCTGTTGGGGTTTAGCAATAGGGGTAGTAAGAAGAGGTCAGAAATAGGATATATTTTGAAAGTAGAATTGTTAACACTTGTTGATAGCTGCTTGTCTGTGGACGGATGAGAGAAAGTTAGGATTCAAGGATACCTCTTAGATTTTTGGCTCGAGCAACTGAGTGAATGCTGGTGCTATTTATTTACTGAGACAGAGAAGATTGTGAGGAAGGATAGGTTTTGCACATGTTGAGTCTGAGATGCCTATTCTATATCCAAGTAGAGATTTCAAATGGCAATTGTATGCATGAATCTGGAGTTTGAGGCAGAGGTATAGGCTGGAGATCTAATTTTAGCAATCTTCGGCACATAAATGGATTTAAAGCCCAAGATCAAAGGAAGCACTCATAAAGTGAGTGAGATAGAGAAGAAGAACAAACCAAACTCTGGCGCACACCCATGGGCACACTCTGGGAGATGGGGCAGGCCCACCCAAGAGTATCATAAGATTCAAAAATGAAGAGGAGAGAGATAAGAACAGAGACAAATTAAAGAGGAATGTACCCTATTCTCAAAAGATTACTATTACTTTTGAACCTTGTACACAGCCAACAACCATCTGTTCAATTAAAAGTACAGCAAATTATTATTTAAATGATAGAGTAGAAGTAATTTGCTTATCCTGATGACCCCTTTGCTCCATCTTTAGGCAAGAATGGAACTTGATGCCCTTAGAGCAATGATTTTCCCATAATCTGCTTTAGAAATTTCTCCGCAGCTGCCTTGTCACTAAAGATGACTTGTATACCACGTCTTTTGCCCATGTCTTCTCTTAATATGGTTGTATTTAGATGGGATGGTTGTATTTAGATGGGATGCTACTATGGACTGAAAGTTTGATCCAAAATGTCTCTGTTTTCTTGTTTTTAAATTAGTTTTTTTATTTCAATAGCTTTGGGGGTTACAAATAGTTTTTGGTCTAGGCTTTAAGTGTACCTACCACTCCCAACTGTACACATTGTACTTGATAGATGATCTTTTGTCTCTTCACCCTTTCCTCCTTCCCCTTCTGAGTCTCCAGTGTCCATTACCCCATTCTCTATTCCTTGCAGATCCTTAGTTTAGCTCCCCATGGAGAACATGCAGTGTTTGGTCTTCTGTTCCTGAATTAGTTCACTCAGAACGATGTTCTCCAATTTCATCCAAATTGCTGCAGAAGACATTATTTCGTTATTTGGATAGCTTAATAGTATTCCATAGTGTATATATACCACATTTTAATTACTCACTGATCAGGTGATGGGCACTTAGGTTGATGCCACATCTTTGCAATTGTGAATTGTGCTGCCATGAACATGTGGGTGCAGGTGTCTTTTTTGTATAATAACCTGTGTTCTTTTGAGTAGATTCCTAGAAGTGGGATTGCTGGATCAAATGGTAGATCTACTTATAGTCTGAGAAATCGCCATACCACTTTCCATAGAGGTTGTACTAATTTATACTACCACCAACAGTGTATAAGCATTCCCTTTTTTCCACATCCACGCCAGCATCTATTGTTTTTTGATTTTTTTAACAATGGCTATTCTGACTGTTGTAAGGTGGTATCTCATTAGAGTTTTAATTTGCATTTCCCTGATGATGAGTAGTGTCGAGCATTTTAAATATGTTTATTGGCCATTTGTATATCTTATTTTGAGAGATGTCTGTTCATGTCGTTTGCCCACTTTTTAATGGGGTGTTTTGCTTTCTTCTTTCTGACTTGTTCTTTGTAGATTCTTGATATTAGTTCTTTGTCAGATGCATAGTTTTAGAATATCTTCTCCCATTCTGTAGGTTGTCTATTTTCCCTGTAGATTTTTTTTTAACTGTGTAGAAGCTTTTTAGTTTAATTAAGTCTCACTTATTTCTGCTTTAGTTTTTTGGTGTGTTGGCCATAAATCCTTTGCCTAGGCCAATATCCAGAAGAATTCTTCCTAGGTTTTCTTCTAGGATTTTTATGGTTTAGGTCTGACAAAAATGTTTATGTTTTCTTAAAGGCTAAAGATCATTATATTTCCTCCAATTCCTGACCCTGGCAAGATTTTTAAAGAAATGTTTGGAGATCAGAATGATGATACCCTGGTAAGCACTGATTTCATGGGGCTTCAAATTAGGTTGGTTTGTTTTGTTTGTTTGGAGGCTATGGGATTTTTTAAAAATTGTATTAAAATATACATAATATAAAATTTACTGTTTTAACCATTTTTAAGTGTACATCTTAGAGGCATTAAGTGCATGTATAGTGTTGTGTAACCATCACTACTATCTATTTTCAGAACTTTTTCATCATCTCAGATAGAAACTGTGTCTATTCAACAATACCTCTTCATTCCTCCATGGCCCGTGCCCCTGGTAGACTGTATTCTTCTTTCTGTCTCTTCGAATCTGCCTATTCTAAGTACCTTGTATATGTAGGATCATACAATATTTATCCTTTTGTGTCTGGCTTATTTCACTTAGCATAATGTTTTCAAGGTTCATCCATGTTGTGGCAAATATCAGAACTTCATTTTGAAATTGGTTATTTTAAACTACAATTTGTCCAAAGGATTAAAGGAGAACTGATTTCAAATGTTGTATTTCAGGCCAAGCATACCAGCAAAATGTCTCCAGAATACTCTGCCTATCTTGACACTGGGCTACGTTCCCCCTCGAGGTTAAGGAAGATGTTTTATTAAAAAAATGCTTCCTTTATGAAGTTAGCCTAATAGGCAGGCCTTCTGACTCTTGGATAATTTTACAAACTGGATGTGAGGAAATTTAAAGGTAGGATAGGCAATAGCAATGCGTTTTGTCCATGCTATTGCTCGGAAAGCTGGACTCCAAAGACGTGGAAGTAGAGAAGATCGACCCCAACTGTATAGTTGGTTTCCTGCAGGCTCTCATGCTAGAATTTGTAGCTAGAAAACCTAAGACATTATGGGAACAAAAGGGTTTGAGATTTCTGTGATAAATACAACCACTCTAATGAAATAATAAAGACACTAAATGAAATAAATATCAATATCATTGTATATGTCTTACATTAGTAACAACAGGCATAGAGCAGTTAATTTAGGGAAGTAATGCAGCACAGTAGATAATAGCATGAGCTCTGGAGTCAGATTGTCTGGATTCAAATATCTGCTGTGTCATTTGCCATCTTTTTGACCTTGGGTAACTTGTTGGCCCCTCTGTGACTTAGTTTTCCCATCTGTAAGGTGGAGGTAAGGATAACATCTGCCTTATAGTGCAGTTACATGGATTGAATTAATTTAATATGCAACAGTTAGTTTAATAGAAACTGCTTAGCATGTCTGGCACATTGTAAGTGCTTAACAAGTGTCAGTGCTTACTATTACTATTGATAATAATTAAAACATGTTTAATCCCCAAATAATTCTTGTAATAATGAGTGACTTGCAATGGCAGTAATGATATTTGGTTAGGGAAGGAAGGCAGGGAGTCTGACATGCTATCAGAGGAGGATTATTTGGATCTTTTTTTTTTACCAAGTTATCTGCACAGACAGTGGGTAACTCTGCCAGACTCTGGATTAGGGCAACACTAGGCAGGTAGGTCCAGATGTCAGGTGCCTGATGAGAGTGTACATTGTAACTGAGGCGAATATAGCAACTAGTGGTTCTTCAACTTTAGTTATGGTCAACTGGTGTGTTATCAGAAATATCAATTCCAGGGCCCTACCCCCACGAATCCTGATTTGGCAGGTCTGGGGCAAGTTCTAGGAATCTCATGTTTAACAAGAGCCCACAGGTGATTTCTATCCTGGTAAGATAGACTGTGGACTGCATTTTGAAAATAACTCATATAGATCTTTTCCTTAGAATGGCCCCTGTCCCTTTCTTCATTTCACCAGCTTTGGTAGATGCTAGAGGTTGGAAATTGTGCAAGTACTCTTAACAATTTTGACCAGTTATTGAAAGTCTACTTCAATAGACAGTATATTAAGTGCTTTGCTTATATTGCCTTATTGAATCTTCATAACCACCCTGTGGAGTAGGTGCTGTTAGTACCATTTTATGGTTGAAGACATGGCACCTCAGTGAGGTTAAGTAACTTTGCTGCAGTCACACAGCTAATTGTTGGGAAGGTAGGATTTGACCTGGGACTGTCTGATGCCAGAGTTATCTCACTCTTTCTATGGTGCTGCATTGCCCCTTGTAAGATAGAATACTTGTCCTCAAGAACTTCACCATCTTCTTAGAGGTCTGTATGACAGAAGTAGAGGGTTGGGATAGGGGATTTCTAAGAAAAAGATTTGGGGTCACACTATGAGTAGCTCTAAATGGGAAGGTATTAGGAATAATTTGACAATAATCTGGAAAGCATGAATTGGAGAGAGGAGGCACTAGCATGGTGGCAAACCGGAGACCTGAATTTGCCCCATTAAATATTTTGTTTGGCCACTGTGATGTATTTAAAATCTTTCCATTTGAAATCATAGGTAGGGTGCACTCTCCAATTCATCTCAGGCCCTAGCATTCCCACTTCCCACTGTGGTTTCACACATTGATCTAAATGCCAGAGCCCTGGAAGGCATTTGAGCTTGCCACCCCTCTCAGCAAAATAGAGACTAGTTAAAATGCCATGGCTCAAATACCCGATATCTGTGTACATGTTTGGACTTGCTAATATAGACAAGACATGCTGACCAAAACATTGATGAGATACAAGTTTCCAGCCTAATAGATTTCTAAAAAGTGATAATATCCAGAGTTTAACAAGTGTTTGGGGACCTGGCACTTTTCATGCACTGCTAGTGGGCCTATAAAATGATATATATGTATATATTATTTCTAGAGTGCAACTTGATCAAATGTGACAAGAATCTTTGAGCCTATAATTATACTTTTAGGAATCAATTTTAAGGAAATAATCCAAAAATGGCACAAGAATAGTCAATGCAGCATTTATTTCTAACATGAAAAATTAGAAGCCAATGAAACATCAACAATCAGTTTGAAAAATAAAAGTTAGATTTTCAAAGGATTTAATGTTATAAAAATACTCATGATATAAGAATAAGAAACAGATCATAAATTTGCAAAAGGAAATGGGTCTGAATGAATGCTCATTTATAGGCAGAGGAATTGTGGGTAACTGTTATTCTTTGTCTACCTTTCTGAAATTTTCAAATTGCCTATAATGAGAATGTATTACTTTAATGATAAAAAATCCTTGTACGAGTTATTATGGGAAAAAGAGAATCAGGTCTGAGAGATAATAGGGACTTGAACTTAGGCAGTAGTAAAGGAGACTGACGTAAGAGCCATTAATGGAAACCAACTCATTATGACTTGTTGATTCTGTGTGGGTGATGACAGGTGGGGAGAGTAAAAAATAATTTCAAGTTTTCAAGTCTGGGTGATAGAGTGAATGATGGTAACATTGACAACAAACTCAGATCAATTATCTTTCTCAGAGATGGGAAAATTGCTTTTTTTCAATTTGCTATCTGGAGGATAATATGTTGTTTTTGTCCTGATGAGTCAGATAATTCTGCAATTTGGTGAGGCAGAAATACTGACAAGATGGACCACTAAAAGCACAAGGTGTGTTTTTGTTTTGGCGGTTGCAGACCTTTAAGCAAAATCAGTTCTTTAAAACTAAAAGTATAATAAAAATGCCAGACATGGGAAAGGGTAGAAAAAAAAACACCCCAATTTTTATGTCTGCTTTTAACCAAAGGAATAATCCACTTTTTTTTTTAACATAATAGCAATTCTCACATACTGAATTGCATATGCAGCGGAAAGACTAATCTTTTACTTACAGAATTATTGAATTATAGAATGAACATAGGCCTAGAGATCATCTGATGTGGTGGATATTTACATGTTTAACTATTTCTCTTTAATTATAAATTTACAAAACTCTGCATTCTCATCCAGTCCTCTCGCTTTAGAGATGGAGTCATTAGGGGCCACAGAGAAGTTTCTCAAGGACTGTCACATAGAGAGGTAACTGTAAAACCTGAACTAGAACCCATGTAGCCCAAAGTTACCAACTTCTAATCCAAAGACATAATCCATATTCTTTTTCAACACTCTCTTCCACACTGCACCATTAATAATGGTTCTTTAAAAAGGTTATTTAGATATGGCCAAAAATCAATGAAATCTTCAGTATAGTTTTCCTGAAGGGTTCCAGTGTTTTAAAGATATTTTGTTCATCACTGTAGTAACATTTTGGCCAACAGCATTTCTTTCTGTTGCTTTACTGTTTGCCTCATCCCTGTGACTAATTGGGCTGCTGGCCATATGGCAGGGGGAGTTGCAGCGGGGATTGCTTCTCCTCTGTATCTACATTTTTTTTATCCATAAAAAATTATTCTTCCCTCCCTTCTTGGAAACCAATTCTATTCTCAGCATTTTGCGAGTTTTACATTCCTGATCAGAAAGCAGCCTATTTTTTTATGCATGTATGTGTATATGTATGTATGTATGTATGTATGTATGTATGTCGAGGTCTCACTCTATCACCTAGGCTGGAGTACCATGGCATGATCATGGCTCACTGCAGCCTCGACCTCCTGGGCTCAAACAATCCTCCTGCCTCAGCCTTCTGAGTAGCCGGGACCACAGGCACGTGCCACCACACCCAGCAATTTTTTTTTTTTTATTTTTTGTAAAAATGGAGGTCTCACTATGTTGTCTCGGCTAGTCTTGAACTCCTGGACTCAAGCAATCCTCCTACCTCAGTCTCTCAAAGTGCTGGGATTACAGGCATGAGCCACAGCAACTGTCCAGAATGCTTTCCTATATAGCGAACAAAGCATTACTATACTTTAAAAATTATTAATTCTTTAATATCATCTAATACTCATATTCAAATTTTTTCAACAGTCCCAATTGTCAGGAGACAGATATTATCCAGTTGTCCCATCATTAGTGAGGCTGAGATTGACCACTGTATTTAAGGTGATAACATCATGTCCCCTTCTGCCATGTAAGCACTCCTTGCTACCACACAGATATTATGTGTGGTGTTTTATTAGCATCCTGTCAACTCTCAGCGAGTGCTTTTTGCGTCACTTGATATCCTTGCTTGAATCAATAATTTCCTTAGGAGATGAAAATTATGATTTTTCTCTTTCTATCATTTCATCTACATTTATAAGCTGGTTCTTTTCTATAAAGCACTGTTTCTAGTTATCAACTGAGCTCTTTGGTTGTTCTAAAATTCAGTTCCTGCTGAAAAGGCAAAAATGCATATTTAATTCTTTTTCTTTTTCAATTTTTAAAGTGAGGAGTTGGATTAATACCCTTTAGATGCTACCAAATTGGTTCTCTCCACATCACATTCAACTTGTTCTTTTTAAAGCTGCAGTGATGTTTAAGGCATGTGGATCTACAATTCATATTGCACAACTTTCTGTTTTGAATATTGATCTGAAGAGGACTGGGGTGTAAAATAGGTGGACTTGTATACAAAAGACTGGTATTTCTGTGTGAGACTTAGGAGCATGAAACCCACTTCAATTCTATTAACAATTTCATAGAAATAACTTGACTAAAGCTTGAAAGTAATCTTAAATTGAGACTTGATATTTCATTATACTACTAATTTGTTTATTTATTTAAAACATAAAAGCCTTATGTAACATGCTGTTTTTCTAGGCTCGAATGACTAACAACTAAAAGTCAGTTATGCTAGCCTCCTAAACACTGATTTTTTTCATCTATGATGTGTTTCATCTTTGGCCATTATAACATTGTTGATTACCTTGTTTACAAAATTGGCAATCAGGATTGAATTATGAACTGACAATTTTGCAGATTTATTTATTTATTCCTATAAGTGATTTTAAAATTAGACTGCAGATAATAACAAAATTGAATAATAGGTCAAAGCCATTGCTTTTACCTTACATGGGTATATCCATAGCAACAGAGCTCGGGAAAAGGCCATGATTCTGATAAAGGGTGAAAATGAGAGTAATTCAAGTTTTAGGAATGAAAAAAGACAATCAGAAAGATTCATTTATTCTAAGAAGCCATTTCTTTTGAAGTGTTCACCTCATTTTTTAAAATTGCTTTTTTCTTGTCCAACACAGCTAAGTGGTAGGTCCAATGACTAGAAACCAACAAAAGTTTAATTTTCTGGATGCATTTTTTAAATTAAAATATTTTTCTTTTAAAAGCAATATGTATATTATTGTAGAAAATTGTGACTAGAGATAATCAAAAGAGAAAAATAAAATTGTTCTTAATCCTATCATCACCCAGACATGACTCCTTAATTCTATGTGAGTGAGCAGTATAGAGAAACATACATTTTTATTGTTAAATAGAATAATAGCAACAAAAGCAATAATAATAGTTCATACTTACTGAACCTTTATTATTTGCCAGACACTTTTGTAAGCACTTCCCTTATTAATCTGTATCCATCCTGAGGTAGGTATGTATCATCTCAGTGATACAGATGAAGAAGATGAGACACCAGAGGAATTATATGTAGCTTACTCAAGGTTATACTGCTAGTATGTAGCAGAACTAGGATTCAGACTTAACTAACAAATGGCAGATTGGGACCTGAACCCAGGCATCCTGATTCTCCAGTCCATATAAATAAATAAATATATATATATATATATTTTTTTTTTAGAGACAGGATATTTCTCTGTTGCCTACACTGAAGGGCAGTGACAACATTATAGTTTACTGCAGCCTTTCTGGGCTTACGCGATCCTCTTGCCTCAGCCCCTTGAAGCAGCTTGGACTACAGGCACATGCCACCACACCTGGATGATTTTTAAAAATTTTTTTGTAGAGATGAGGTCTTGCTACGTTGCCCAGGCTGGTCTCAAACTCCTGGCCTCAAGTCATCCTCCCACCTCAGCCTTCTAAAGCACTGGGATTACTGGTATGAACTACCACATCTGACTGTTTTTTTCCTTTTTAATACAGTCACATCTTCCTTTTTTTATGTGTAGAAAGCCCTTTCCACCTCAGCTTTATGTATTTGTTCTTCTATATATATTTTTAGTACTTACTTGATTTTTTAAAACATTTTGGAATTTAATATGCCGAGAATTTATTCATGTAGGCTATTAGCTAGGATTTAACTTTGTTTTTCAAATGCTTCCATGTGTATTGCCATTTGTCTTAATGCCATTTATTGAATAAGCCATTTTTCAAGGTTATATAATTTTTTAGACTTTTATACTGGAAGTCTACATTTCACATTTTAAAATAAAGTTTGCTGAGGTGTGATTTACAATAAGATTTAATTTTTTCAGTGTTCAATTAAAATAATTTTAGCAAATATATGCAACTTTGTAGCCACCATTCCAATCAAAATATAGAATATTTCCATCATCCCCTCAAAGTTCTGTCATGCCCTTTGAAAACAACCTTCTCTCTTGACACTAGATCCCTGCAAACACTGATCTGTTCTCTGTTTCTAAAGTTTTACCTTCCAGAATGTCCTATAAATGGAATCATACAGTATTTAGCCTTTTGAGTCTGGCTTTTTTCACTTAGCACAATGCATTTATGACACATCCATGCATGTTGCATGTGTCAATAGTTCATTTCATTTTATTGGTGAGCAGTTATCCATGATATGGCTATACCACAGTTTATTTAACCATTTACTTGTTCAAAGACATCAGAGTTGTGTCCAGCTTTTTGGCCATTATTAGTAAAGATGCTGTAAACATTCATACAGAGGTCTTTGTGTGACATTTTTTCACTTCTTTTGGGTAAATATCTGGGAGTGGGGTTTCTAGGTCATCTAATAAGTGTATGTTTTGTTTTATAAGAAACTGTCAGATTGTTTTTCATAGTGACTGCACTATTTTACATTTCCACCAACAATATGTAAGATATCCAGTTTCTCTGCATCCTTATCAGGACTTGAAATTGGTAGTATTTTTCATTTTAGCCACATTACTGGGCGTGTCAGGGTTAAATAACTTATTGAGAATAATTTGGATATTTTAAGCAATATTTCCCAACTCATCCTCCATATATTCTCTAAGGCTGGATGTTCCTAACTTGCTCAGCCTCCCTTTAATTGCATAACCTGAGGCCACTGAATAGTCACTGTTTTTTTCTTAAGTTTCTGTATTTCTTCTTTCGTTTCTTTTCCTAAAAATATCAGAGCAGAAAAGGAGCTTCTGTGTAATCTGGTGCAGGATTTGGCAGACTTTTTCTGTAAAGGACCAGATAGTAAATATTTCTGTTTTTGCAAGCCACTCATTCAGACTCTGTTGCAACTCCACTTTGCCATTAGAACATGAATGCAAGCATAGACAATACAGAAAAAAATAGGTGTGAACCAATAAAACTGTTTTTACACAAATAGTCACCTAGCCACATTTGGCCTGTGGACCATAGTTTGCTGACCTCTGGTTTAGTCTAACAACTTTATTTTACAGATAAGAGGACTGAGCTCAGGTTTCACCCTTTCCCCTGGTTTACAAGTAAAGAAGGCAAGAACTAGGGTACTGACTTTCACCATAAGCAACAGGCTTGAGTTGAGTTCAAGATAAGTTTGTCTTATGCATAATTCCCTGTTCTAGCAAATGATGTTAGATGAAGCTGTTAATACAGGGGCTTTCAACGATTTTAGCTGCACTTTGGGGGGACATCTTATATATTGCCATTCATCTAGACGTAACTTGATTTTTGAATTATATCTCTGGAGTAATGGTAAAACTTGAGTGATAAGAAAATAAAGGTGATAAAGGTCCAACTAGAGTGGTTGAAGAAAAGCATGCCACCCTTTTATTCTCCTTCAAAAGACTTTGGTTCCAATTTTGGGAATGTCCAAATTTGTTTATCTTTTGAGATAACCATTTTACATCATGTAATAATTCTATGCTTTTCCTCTCTTTAATGTTAATTCCTGATTGTTTTGTTTCATGAATTGTTCAAATAAATAAAGATTCTTAGGTCAAAAAACAAACAAACAGGAAAACATGCACTTATAGTTCCATGCACGCAAACCTAAAAATAAACATTGGCTGTGAGTACTCAGGGAAAGAACACTGTTTTGAAAAGTCATTGTGTATGTGTTTTTTCCTCCCTTCCAGCACTGGAAGAGGTACGACATCTGTGAGAAGCAAACTAAGGAAGAAACTGACTCTGTAGTGCTGATAGAAAGCCTGAAGAAAGCCTCTCAGTGATGGGGATAATTTATTTTTACCTTCAATGTGACCTTGTGAAGATTCTCCCATTCTCCATTTGTTATCTGGGGACTTGTGAAATGGAAACTGAAACCACTGGACCATTTAAAAACAGGCAGCTCCCAAGAGCCACAGGTCTTATGTTGAATTATGCACCAAAAAACTGTAAATAATGGGTCTTTTAGAGAAGAGAGTGGAGTCATTCTCATTGAATTATAAAAGCAGACATCCTTTGCAAAGGCTTCAAACTAGGGGACAAAGCGAAAAGTGACGATGGCAATAGAGTTAATCTTATCAAGAGTTGTGACAACTTCTTGAAGGACCTATGCTTGCTTTGTATTCTTTGTGTCAACACCAACACATTTTATCTGTAGGGGAATTCATTTTTAGTGCAGATTCTAATGTCAAACTTGAGTCACAAAGAACATCTAGCAAACAAAGTTGATAAAATTTGGTATCTATTGTTTGGGATCTCTATTGTTTGTGACTATTAAAACTCTTAACAGTCCTGAATTATCATTCCCTTCAAAGGCATTTTTCTCTGCTTTGAAAGCCCAGAGATTGGTATGATGACAGCTACAGAACAGCTGTCATCATACCAATTGGTAGAGGTAGCATCTTGGTCAAGAGCTTTCAAAGGTATTGCAAGCTCTTAAGGGCAGTGGAAGCAGAGTGGCTTATTGGGTATTAGCGTTTGAGCCACGAAGTTTCTAATGAGGTCTTATCTTCACCTCTGCTATTCAAATCAAGTATTTCTTATGTGTCTGGCTTGCGCTAGGCCCCAGGTGTGAAATGCAGACCCCTTCCAAGGGTTTCCAACCTAGTGGGGACTCCTCAGTTCTTACCATGTTCTTGATCTCCCTCAGTCATCACTCAGCCCTTGTGACTCCTCACCTCCCACACCCATTTCCCCTTTGGCATCTCCCTCATTCCCTTGTGTGTGGCCTTCTGCCTTTCATTGGAAATGAGTGTATCCATCTGCCCAGGACACCTAGAGGAGCAGAGGAGTAATTTATGTCTCAAAATGTGAGTAGACTGAGAAATAATGACTATCTTCGCATATTTTGTACTTTCTGTGTGAATCTGCAATTGTTGGAGGGTTCTCAGCATTTGACATTTACGCATCTTCTAAACAGAAATGAGGTGTTATCGTCACTTAAAACTGCTATTTGCTTGAGAAAAAAATTGTATCATTTTCTCTTTAAAATGCGTCCTAGGATTTCTCTTTTTCTTGCCACAAATGGTTAATTAAGTCGGTGTTGTGACTTACATTGATGGGCAGTCATCCAAGGCACCGCTTATGCTTTTTTTTTGGGGGGGGCATATGTTAGAGTTCCATTCACAACATATCCATATATTTTCCTTGTACTACTACTTCCCCAAATGTATAGAAGTATGAGAAGTGGGAGGTCTCTCTCCCCAACCCCCACCTCATTTATCTCCTTACACACAGACTCAGATTACTGGTCAGAACTTGAGAACATTTTTTTTTCTTGAGTCGGGGTCTCACTCTGTCACTCAGGCTGGAATGCAGTGGCATTGTTGCCTGTGACTGAATCATTTTAAACATTCCCTTTGATGGGGGAAGGTCATTAAGATGATTGGGTGGTAGTCTGCTCTACGTCATCCAAAATTTGGATGACAGCAGCCTCCACCTCCTGGGCTCAAGTGATCCTCCTGCCTCAGCCTCCCACAAAACTGGGACTACAGGCATACACCACCATACCCAGTTATTTTTTTGTATTGTAGAGACAGGGTCTTGCTATGTTGCCCAGGCTGGTCTTCAACTTCTGGGCTCAAGCAATCCTCCCACTTCGGCCTCCCAGAGTGCTAGGATTATAGGCATGAACCACCATGCCCAGCAGAACTTGAGAACTTTTTATCACAAGTTTTCTAAACATTTACCAAGCAAATTAATAAGATGATGCTACTTGCAATTCCTGCTCTTAGGGGAGGGGAGATAAGAAACCTCTAACCTCTACAGGCTTGGACAAAAGTGGCAACCCACCTCCTCAGCCACAGGGAAGTACTGTGCCCCAGCTTCTCTGAAGAAATTGGGGTTCGTGGCAAGGGGAGATGTAAAGGTGTTTCCTTCCTGCGTTTTCATTTTTGAGGTCAGATTGAGGCTGGAAGACAGGCATAGTGGATGCTCCACTTTGTTCTACTGTTTTCCAGAAAGAATGTTTGGTTTTCCTGTGTAAGAATAAGATCTATTCCTTTCCAGGTCTTTTGTAAATCTGGGAAGCAAAACACATGCCTCACTAAAAGCCATCTTGCCTGTTATTCTATCTTGATGGCAACAAGGAGGATGCTGTGAAATTCCCAGGGAACACTCATGTTTACAGTCATGCAGCCTGGGAGTGGGGAAATGGTATTTTGTTCCCATCCTCCTCTTTTTAGTAGTAAAATGGCTGAAGTAGCTATGGTTGTTTTACAATCGCTGAAAAGTGCCCCCCGGGGCTTGGGATCTCTTGCAGCTTCAGTCATCAGTGGGATTCCCATCACCTGTAGGAAATGAGTAGGTTCATTCACTATTCTAGGTCTAACCTCTATGGATTTTCCCCCATATACCTAAGTAAACCCACTGTAAAGCTGGTCATTCTTATGCTTTCATTCAGATAAGTTTCTTCTTCTTCTAGGCACTGAAGGGATACATGAAACAATGTTAACATTTTTGGTAATGTCTTCAACCAGGGATTTTTGTTGTTGTTGTTTAACTTCTTATAGGAAAGCTTGAGTAAAATAAATATTAATTGTTTTGTTGTTGTTGTTGTATGTAACCAAAATATTTTCCTTTAGTCTTATTTTGGGGAAACTGTTGCGAGGGGTGGGTGGCAGAGAAAGTGGGAATTAAAAGAATAAACATTGTGAAAAAAATTCCAAGGTAGTTATTTTATCTTATGATCATTTATCATCAACTTCCCTTGCTGTTTTGGTGTGCCTGTGTTTTCTGATAAGAGCATTGAAAGGAGGTACCTATAGAAACCTAGAAGAAACATAGGTTATTCTTAGTTTAGTCTTTTTGCCTCAGCATAACCATTAGAAAGCATCTAGACATTCTACTGCAGGCCAAGAGGAAGCCTATCCCACCCTCTCAGCAAATCTCCATCAGGAGCAAGACAGGACAGAGCCATAAAAATAATAGACCAGCTTTTTTCTTTTTTCTTTTTTTTGAGTCGGAGTCTCACTCTGTTGCCCAGACTGGAGTGCAGTGGCCGCTCCCAGCCACTGCAGCCTCAACCAGCTGGGCTCCAGCGATCCTTCTGCCTCAACCTTCCAAGTAGCTGGAATTCCAGGCACGCGCTACCATGCCCGGCTAATTTTTTGATTTATTGTAGAGATGAGGTTTCATCAAGTTGCCCAGGCGGGTCTCAAACCCTCAGGCTCAGGCAATTCACTCACCTCAGCCTTCCAAAGCGTGGGATTACAGGCTGAGTCACTGAGCCCGGCCTAGACCAGCTTTTTGGTCAAGGAGTTTGTGAATTGCAAATGTCTAACAAATCTCTTGCAGGAAAAAACCCTCCAGACCCAAACCCCCAAGTTAACCTAATCAGCCCTTTGTGACCTATGGGACACAGACCCCATCATGGCAGCAATCCACTAACTAACCCACCCATCTGCCTGCTGTCCATCACCTGACATCAGTACCTGCACTTACCTGCCCCTTCGTGATGATTTACCTGCCCCTTCGTGATGACGTGGAGCAGACTACCACCCAATCACCTTAATGACCTTCCCCTATCAAAGGGAATGGTTAAAATGACTCAATCACAGGCAACAAGTGGCCATGTGCTCTTTGAGCTGTGGTTGTTGCCATGCTTCCTGACTTTAGTCCCTTCCCCCACCTTGGGGAGGTGAATCTTCTTTTTCTCTCTCTAATTTACTTTAAATAAACTATATTTTCTAATCTAATTTCTGTACAATTCTTTGCATCTTTCATGCGGCATTAACTTGCACCCCAGACACCCACACCCCCAGCAGGCCTGACCTAACAGGCATGAATGCAGTCAGTTTAATATTAACACTGACCAGGTGTAGTGGCTCACACCTGTAATCCCAGCACTTTGGAAGGTCAAGGTGAAAGGATTTCTTGAGCCCAGCAGTTCAAGACCAGCCTGGGCAACCACAGCAAGACCTCATCTTCACAAAAAATAAAAATAAAAGTAAAAAAATTAGCCTGGCATGGTGGCTCATGCCTGTGTCTGTTACTTGGGAGGCTGAAGTGGGAGGATCACCCAAGCCCAGCAGTTCAAGGCTGTGGTGAGCTGTGATTGTGCCAATACACTCCATCCTGGGTGACAGTGAGACCCCCAACTCAAAACAAACAACAAACAAAAAAAATTATCACATATTTTATAAGCAGCAACTAAAGGTACTTAAGTATTGGACAAATTGTAGTCGTGATAATTGATGGAAACAGAGAGCTGGCCCTTCCTGATATTAAGCTAAAATGGAATATAATATGTTTCCTGTCATGGTATACATGACTGTAATGCTGTACATAACTGGGAACTTCTAGTCATGAGGTAATCAATTAGCAGGTTAGGTTTGATACTAAGAAAATCAGTTTTCAATAGCTGTCCTTTTTTTTGAGTCAGGGTCTCACTCTGTGGCTCAGGCTGGAGTACAGTGGCACAATCACGGCTCACCACAGCCTCCAGCTCCTGGGCTCAAGCAATCCTCCCTCTCCAGTGTCCTGAGTAGCTGGTACTACAGTTGCATGCCACCATGCCTGGCTATTTTATTTATTTATTTATTTTGTAGAGATGAGGTCTTGTTATGTCGTCCAGACTGTTTTCGACTCCTGGGCTCAGGTGATCTTTCCACCTTGGACTTCCAAAGTGCTGGGATTACAGGTGTAATCATGCCACCATGCCAGTCAATAGCTGTCCTCCTAAGAGATGGTGATATAGTTTCACATCTTCTATAACTATGACAAAATGGTTGAATGTCACAGAGGATTTTTTCCTTGTTTGTGTTAAGTCCTAGGAGTATGTCTTTAGCCAGACCACATTTGCTAGTTACCCTGAATCTTTATAGGTTTCAAATCAGATGATTTCTGTAACTATTTAGAATTGTCCGGGAAGATTTTAGAAATCCATGGCCAGGGAAGTATAGTTGTTTTGGTGTTGTTATTTTAAAATAAGAAACTTTTTTCTGATTCTTAACACATCAACACTGCGTATTATAACAGAAAACATTCAACTGAGGACACTTGAGGTTATAATTCCGTATGAGATCTATGAAAAACAAATCTTGTAGCTATAAACATATTCACCTCATCTCAGGGGGAGAGGGGCCAGAATGATCTAAGCGCATTTGCTTTCCAGAGAAATTTACCATTTTATCATTTCCATGAACTCCTGTTCTTCTAAAAGTACAACCTATGTTCACACATATAGCATATTATGCTAGTGGGATATTAGTAGTTTTAAAAGAATGCAAGGGAACAGGAACATTTATTTCAGGACTCTATTTTCTTTTATACCTAGTAATTAGGTCAAGCAATAAATTTTTAAAATAAATATTGCAGCTAAATTTTGGTATGCTTTTAATTTAAGCAAGGGAGGAGTTTTATTGATATTTGGATGTGTTAGGTGTTTTTTTTTTTTACATCAATCCCCAAGATGATTTCTTCCTGAAGGTTATTTGGCCTTTTATTGTCTTTCCTAATGGTAACATTTTTAGTTTACCATTAGCAACAGGAAAATATTTCACTGCTAGTTTTTAGCCTTTCTTGAGTAGAATATCATTGAGTGCCCACTGTGTGCCAAATTACATGTATTATTTCACTTAATCCCTATGTTGATCCCTTGAGCTAAGTTGTTGCATTATTATCTTCATTTTACAGATGAAGAAACAGACATACAATGATTGAGTTGTGTGTGTAAGATCATGTAGCTAGTAAGTGACTGAGACAAAACTGGAAAACCAGTCAACCTGACTTTAAAGCCTGTATAATATATAGCCTGTGATGTAGTTATTTGTCTCAAGGAGGCAGCTAACTAAAGAAGAAACATCTTATTTCACCTTATTGCCAAATCACTTATCAGCTGGAAGTCTGTTCTGAATTTACATCATTTAATTGCAAAGCAAGCTTTTCTTTTTAACAATGTCTTAAGATTCATTTGTGCCTTTACCCATCTATGTGCCAGGCAACGTTCTAGATAATGGAAATTTAGAAGTGAATAAGATTTTGCTTAGCAACAGGTGGTTAGCCAAGGGGGGGCTATTTTGTATAGGGGAAAGAAATCTGGATTAGCATTTAGAAGTTCCAAATGAACTTGGGCAGGTAACTTTCTGTGTCTGAGTCTGTTTCTCCAAATGTAAAATGAAGATGTTAGTCTTAGTGGTTTCTAATCTCATCCATGACTAATAACAGTGGTCATACGTTCTGGAGCTCATTTGAAAGTGAGAATCTTTGCTATGAACACTAGCTCTTGGTATCTCTACGTGTCAGTTCTCTCATCTGTAAAATGAGGCAGAAAAACTAGATTAATTCTATTAATTCTGACATCCAATAAAAGCAAAGATGATGACTTTTGTTTTACAAATCAAAAAAATATGTCTATGACCACTTCTTACTCTTGCTACAGGAAGTAGCTAGCCATTAGCGGTAACTGCCAAAAATAACCAGAGGAGCAGGCCCTTTAATATAAATGCAAGATTGCCCTTAAAGGAATTGCTACATTGCACGAGACCTGTGGTCCGCTCAAATTAGGATTTTCACAAGGGCCCAGCTATGGTTGTACCTAACAAATATTTCTTAATATGCTTGACAGACCTTAGATCATTTTGCCTAGAAACACAAACATGGACTATGTATAATATAGATTATTTGTATAATGACTACATTTGATATATTACCTAAAGTAGAGTCCATTTAAATTCAGTACTTGCAAATTTGGTGATTGAATTTAACCTTTTTATTTTTCTTTATGAAAATAATACATGCATGTGATTTTAAAAGTCCAAGGGTATTATAGGAGTTACCATTTTAAAAAAGAGCTGTCCCCTGCCCCACCCTTCTTTACCCCAGAAAATATGTCAATATCCTAATTCCTAGAATCTGTGAATATGTAACTTTACACGGCATATGGGACTTTGTAGATGTAATTAAGGTTACAGGTCTTAAAATAGATTTTCCTGGATTATCCAAGTGGGCCTCATATTGAGCTCTTAAAAGCAGAGATGTTTCTTTGGCTGGAAGCAGAAGAGGAAGAGAGATTCAAAGCACAAAAAGGACTCAAAGTGTTGCTGGCTTGAGGATGTATGGAGTCATGTAGAAAGTATGAGAAGGAACTGGTAACTGCCAATAATTCGAATGAACCTGAAGGCAGATTCTTCCCCAGAGTTTCCAGATAGAAAGAAAGGTTGGTAGATACCAGACACCTTATGAGACCCTGAGCAGAGAATTCAGCCACACTGAATTGGACTTCTGACCTACAGAACTGTGAGATAATAAATTTGTGTTGTTTTAAACTACTTTTTAGCTTTTTTAGCTGTTTCTTTTGGTATATACCTCTTTACTTCTGAACACCTTAATACGTAATGCTATTTCTTATTTTTATTTAAGTTTAAAAATTATTTCCAAATTTATTCTATGAGAGATAAGGAATCAGCTTGCTTATATGCCCCCAACACACACATATGTACACACATACTTCTCTTCCACAAATATAAAAATTTGGGTAAAAACATTCAATATTTGCATTATACCATGTAAATATTGCTCACGGTTAATCCATGTAGACTACCTTTAATTATATTGCCTTTATTTTGTTTTTCCCAAATTGTCTTTTTTTAAAATGTACTTGTCATGAGTTCAGTACCAAACTTTCTGACAGAACCATAAAACTTCCCTCAGTATGATCAAACATGTTAGATAATCTATGGCTTTCATTTATTTATCTTGGAGAGAGCCTTCTTGAAGTTTGCTGTTCTCCTGATCCATTCTATCTGTCATCCAGGTTGGAGTGCAGTGGGGTGATCATGGTTCTCTGTAGCCTCAAACTCCTGGGCTCAAGCGATCCTCTCACCTCAGCCTCCTGAATAGCTAGGACTTACGGGTACACCATCACACCCAGCCTGTTATTCTCCAGGCCTGCCATCCAGTTGTCATCCTGAGAATTCCCTTTGCTTCTATTTTGTGTTAGCTTCTGTTTCCTTGGATGATGCCTTGATTTTGTTGACCACATACTTTGTTAACTTCCTTGGAAAGGCAGCATGAGAAGTGATTTTAATCAAATCATTCTGTGTCTGAGTATATCTTTACACATGATTAAAATTTTCACTAGGTGAAGAATTACTAATTGAAAACAATTTCCTCTCAGAATTTTGAAAGCATTATTCCATTGTGTTTTTGCTTCTTGTGTTGCTTTGGAAAAGTCTGATTCTCCATTGATTTCTAATTTTCTATATGTAACTTTTTTCTCTGTAAGGTTTTCTCTTGGCCTCCAGTGTTTTAAAATTCAATGATGTGCTTTCTTGTGGATCTTCTTCGATTTACTGGGCTGGGCTTTTGTGAGCCCTTTCACTTTTTAAAAAAAACTCAGGCTGGGCATAGTGGCTCATGCCTGTACTCCCAGCACTTTGGGAGGCCAAGAATGGAGGATTGCTTGAGCCCAGGGTTTGAGACCAGCTTGGGCAACATAATGAAACCTCGTCTCTACAAAAGAATTTTAAAAATTAGCTGGATGTGGTAGCACACACCTGTAGTTCCAGCTACTCAGAAACCTGGGGCAGAAGGATTATCTGAGACCAGGAGTTGGAGGTTGCAATGAGTCATATCGTGCCACTGCACTCCAGCCTGGGCAACAGAGTGAGACTCCAACTTAAAAAAAAATCTTCCCTTTTTTGAGACATTATTTTATATTATTTATTATATAATATCTTCCCTTATATTTTCTCTGTCTCCAGAATTACCGTTAGTTGGATACTAGACATTCAGACTGATTAATTTTCATATCTCTTTCTCCCAAGTTTCATTTATTTGTCTTTTGGTCCTACTTTTTAGAAGATGTTAAAAACTTGATCTATCTAGGCTCACAGTTCCTGTCTGCAAAATGTTGATAAGAAGACCTATCTTACAAGGTTATCGCGAGATATTAATGAAATAAAATACATAAAATGCTTAGCATAGTGAACTCCAATAAATGGTAGCTGTGATTGCAATTACTGTTATTCTGGAACCGATTTCTTCTCTTTTCTCAAGTGGAAAATGACAATCCTGGTGGTAGTCATATATATTGCTTCTATAATATCATACAGTAATATTCACCTTCATTGTGCTGAATTTTGAAAGACATAGCATTTTCCAAGTACACTGTTTTTAGGGAAAAAAAATCTATTGTATAAGTCCAGTTAGCAATATTAACTCTTGTTTATGTTTCTGCAAGTACTTAAAATCAAAAGTGGTTTTTTTTCTTTCTTTTCACTCTCCTCTCACCCCTGGTGTAGATGAGAACTGGAAAATAATGCCAGATTCCAGCTCCTTGACAGTCAAATAGGTAGTTTGGAGCCCAAACTATTTTCTCAGCATAAGAGTACAGTATAAACCTTTAACGTGTGAAGGTTGCCGTACACTTGGCCATGTAGCCCAAAATAAAGTAGGCCAGCACCTGGGGCACTGAGAAGGCTAACAGACATTGAACAAACCTCAAATCCCAGAGGAAGCCTGGAATAGCTGTGAGCTTCACAGCCAAGGGCCTCCATGACCACACTCAGGGACTCCATGGAGAATAGAACTAGAATGACAGAAGAAGGAGGTTCATGGGTCAGGAACAACTTAGAATTGCTGCTTTATTCATTTGTTCAAGTGAGGGTGATAATAAATCTGCATGACATGGGCACCAACCAATCAGATCAGATGCCAGCTGTAATGACTTGATAGGTATATATCAATCCTGTATTCAACAGATATTTATTGAGTGGTTACCATGTGCCAACACTGTGCTAGGCACTGTATGATGCAGGGCAAGTTTCTTTCTTTCTGTGAGTTTCAGTTTTCTCACCTGTGAGGGATAAAAGAGTAAGTGATCTACAGGGACTCCTTCAGCCTACTTATGTAGTTAACCCTCATTTGTACACCGCTTATGCAAACTCAACTTTTTGAAAGTTAATTTTATTTTAATTGGGGGGTACACATGATAACACAAAGGTTACCTAGTCCACTACCAGGAGAAGTGAGGGCCAGTTAGAAGGTGAGTTTGCATAAACAGACCTTAAACAACTATCATAATACTATAAAAAAGGGATTGGCAGTAGTGGGAAACTGTGGGGGGGCACACCTCATCAACAAGGGTACCTGCATAATAAACATTTGTATACCTAACCCTGAATTGTACCCCACATATTTAAAATAAAAAAATTGTTACAAAAATAAAAATAAAAAGGTGAGTTTGTTTTACAGTCTTGACATTCAAGCTGCATCTCACTATTCCACACCAAAATGCATGTACAAGACACATACCTTCCTCCTTTTTAGAGTCTACTACTTTGTTTTAGCATCCTCTCTCCAGCTGCTACCACTCCCCAAATCTCTCTTTCAGTGGTTGGCAATAACTTGTCCACTCTGGCAAGAGTCCATGTTCCAGGCCTTTCTGAACTTCCTCTCTTTTCAGATTTGTGCTGTCTCATTTCCTGTTTCTTTTGTCCTCTGCCTCCTCATAAGACGTTTAATCAACTCATCCTTGCTAATGTGGTCAAGGAGGGCTAAGAAGTTTGTGAGCTACTATTCCTGGAGAAGATTCATATTACAAGCACCTCCTTAAAACCATGCTACCACTTTTTTTTTGAGTCAGGGTCTCACTGTGATGCTCAGGCTGGAGGGCAGTGGCACCATCATAGTTCACTGTAACCTCGACCTTCTGGACTCAAGCGATCCTCCCACTTCAGCCTCCTGAGTAGCCAGGACTACATACACGTGCCACCGTGCCTATTTATATATATTTCTATTTTTGTAGAGATGAGGTCTTGCTATGTTGCCCAGGCTGGTCTTGAACTCCTGGGCTAAAGCAATCCACCTGCCTCAGCCTCTTAAAGTGCTGGGATTACAGGCGTAAGCCATCATGCCTTAGCAATGCTACCACTTTTATGGTAGATTTTAAAATATGTTATTGTGGGAAAGTTCAAACATATACAGAAGTACGGAGATCGTTATGATGAACAACCATGTACCCACCAACCAGTTTCAACAATTATCAACAGGGTCAATCTCATTTCATCCACACCACCACCCATTCTCTATTCCCTATACAGTGAATTACTTTGAAGCACATCCCAGACTTCCTGTCATTTCATCTGTAAATATTTCAGTATACATCCCTACAACTAAGAAACATAAACTAAGAAACATCCCTACAATTAAAAAACATAACTGTAACATCATTATCACACTTTAAAAAACTAACAATAATCGCCTAATGAGCCGGGCTCGGTGGCTCAGCCTGTAATCCTGCGCCTTTGGGAGGCTGAGGTGAGTGGATTGCCTGAGCCCGCGGGTTCAAGATCCGCCTGGGCAACTTGGCAAGCCCTCATCTCTACAATAAATCAAAAAAATTAGCCGGGCGTGGTAGCACGCGCTTGTAATTCTGGCTACTCAGAAGGCTGAGGTGGAAGGATGGCCGGAGCCCAGCAGGTCGAGGCTGCGGTGGCCGGGAGCGGCCACTGCACTCCAGTCTGGGCGACAGAGTGAGACTCCAACTCAAATAAATAAATAAATAAATAATCGCCTAATGTTATCAGGTATCCAGTCAGTGTTTGCATTTCTCCAATTGTCTCGTAAGTCTTTTTGTGTGTGTGTGAATTTGTTTTTATTGGGGTATAGGACATGAGTGGGAAATGACCTTTGGGGCATGGAAGGCCCCTCCTTCCACGGAATATTCATTTTAATCTTCCTGGGGTGATTTGTGAAACTTGTTCTTTTTGGAGCTGTTCTTGCTGCCAGCAGGCTTTGCAGGTCCACTGCTGACTGTCTCCTCCTTGGAAGAGAATGTCCTCTTTTTCTTGGAGATGCTCCTGTTGCCAGCTTCCTCAGAATCACAAACTGTTTCCTCCTGGGGTGAAGGTTTCCTCTTCATGGGAAGGCTTGTGTTGCTAGCGGGCTCTTCAAGATCAATACTAACCAACTCCTCCTTGGAAACAAGATTTCTTTTGGGGGGGGGTTGAAGAAAGAGATGGATGAGTTTTTCATTCCATTTTCCCGAGGAGCCTCCTGGGGGTTTTGCTTTTTCTTCGTTTTGGTTTTTTCACCTGTCTCTTCACAGTACTCCAGAGTACTCCTGCTGTTTTCTGAGGATGTGAGACAAGCGTAGGCAGTTGTTTCTTTTCCTTCTTCAAGTGTCTCTTCTATTCCTCCCACTTCCTAGTAATCTCAGCAGTCTCATCCTCAGTCTGAATGGTTGCTTCCTTTATGACATCCAGATTCTTTCATGACATCTCTCCAGTCTCTTAGAAGAACAGCTTCTCCTGAACTTGTTTTCAAAGTTTCTCCCCCAAAACACTGTTGGGTACTTCAGAGAAGGCAATCAATTTGTGAGGCAATACTGCATTTGTTTGCCAGAGAGATGTGGCTTTTGTTCTTGGCAGCTGTTTGGCCAATGAAGGCAGAGTGAAAATTGAATTCAGATTTTGGTGTGTTGTCCCTTATCTTCAGGGCTCTGGAAACTTGCTCCCTTTGCTGAGCCCTGGGAATCACTCAAACACCAGGACTGGCCAGCACCTCCATAAGTCTTTGTTTCTACAATGTGCTTGAAACAGGATCCAATAGGGTTCATGTAGGTAAAAGCAAAAAATAGCGATGATTTGTGATCTACAGGGATAAGGATTTGGGAATGAATGATTGTTTGGTCTTTAAAACCATACTATATTGTCATTTAGTAATGAATACAGCCTTGTTACCACAAAGTAGCTATTTTTCCCTCTCAGATTGCTGTGACTAAACATTTGTTTAACATCCCATTGAATTCTGGAAATTCTTTATAAGCACAGTCAGATATCTGTGAAAGTGAGAAAGAAGTGAAAACTCAAGTTTTGCCTTGAAATTTAAAAGTTCGTACATGGCCAAAACCTAGTCTTCCTAAAAAAAAACAAAGAAAAGAAAAAGAAAACAAATAAAAAACAACAAATCTGCATTCACCCCCCCCACTGACACACACCCATACACACCAATTTCTAATACATCTTGGGAATGGTAGTGCAGAGCATATTTGTGTTGTATTGTTTTTTTTCCCCACAAGATACAGATCAATATAAGCATGCTGGGAAAGTGATATTAAAAGAGGGCATATCAGCACAGATAAAGACCAATATGTACAATTTCTTTTTGATATTAAATGTGCTGAAAATTTGAAAGCTGGGTGGAAAAACAGGCTTATGAATCCGAATGTTAGGTTGAGAAAAATTATATGTGGCTAACTGTGCTTCATAAATCTGTTGAATTGACACTTAATCATGCAGTTTTTAGTACATTGCTACTTTGAATACCATGGGGAAATACTGATACAAACCATGTGATGAACACCAGCAAGAAAGACAGATACACTGGAGTGAAAAAAAGAAAAGCTGATTAAATTGAACCATGGAACCTGGAAGTAGCATTTCTGTTGTCAGGGTCTGCTCTATTCTACTTTACGTTTTTTATTCATTTATTCAAGAAACCTGTAGATGAGTATAGATTGTGAGGATGATGCTGTGATGTATTCAAAGAATAGGGCACACTTTCTGTCCTATTGTGGTGAGCTGAAGCATTTATAGCCCACGTAGTTGCCATCCTGGGCTAAGGGCTGATGGGAGGTATTCACGTATATAAAGAATGAATATTCCACAAGGCAGAATGTCAAAAAATGGAACTATGAAAGGGGGTCCATGTAAAGGGCTACAGAAAGAAAGACAGAGATAGGGGCTGGGAGGATATCCTGAAAAGCTTCTTGAGGCAGATGCTAGTTGATCCACACCTGGAAACATGAGTCAAATCTAAATAGATTAACAAAAGGGGACTTTTCTGTCCTTGGGAGGAGTCTAAGTAAAGACACAGATATGGTGGATGGATTGTGAGTGACAGAAATAAGCAGATAAGCAAGAGGTGGTGAGGATTTGCCCCATGCCTGCAAACTGTAGAAGAGAGAACGAATCTGAAGTAGCTTAGAGGTAGACTCACCAGGACTCATTGAATGGGAAGAAGATGCTCAAAATGATATAAGAGAAGCACAGACTGGGGTGGGGACTGTTGGTAGATGAGAAATACGAATTCAATTTTGGGAGTGTTGGCTATGGAATGATGGAACAAACCATTAAGTCATGATTTCCAGTAGGGTTGGGGACACACAGGGCTGGCAGTGAGAGGACAGCAGCTTCAAGAGTCAGGATCATGGGAGCCAACTACTAGGGAAAGACCAATGGGATCACTCACAGAAGAAGACACATTGCAATCCCTCTCAGCACAGGGCGAGGAAACTCCATGCTTGCTGTGGAGAAGTCATGGAATGGTGGCCTAGATGTTGTCAAAGCAGAGCGCTCATCAGGAATTTGGCAGTTTAAGACTGACATGCTGCTGCCACCTGGGGGCCACATGTAGAAACAGTAACAGACCGCTTTGTAAAAGCTACCTCGTGAGAGAAGACATTACTTTGGAATCAGTGTTTTAGAAGACCGAGGCAGGAGGATCGCTTAAGGCCAGGAGTCTGAGACTGCAGTGAGCCATGATGGCACCACTGTACTCCAGTCTGGATGACAGAGTGAGTCCCAGTCTCTAAATAAAATCAAATAATAATAATAATAATAATTACAACTGCTTAAAAATTCAGAAATGTAGAAGTAGAGACCTGCCCCCAAACCCTTCAAATAAGACTGCTCTGTTTGGAAAAGAATACATATAAATAAATAAATAGATATAGATAGATAGATAGATAGATAGATAGATAGATAGATAGATAGATGCCAGTGTTCTTGAAGTCTTGAGATTTTATATTTTTATTTCTTTCTTTCATTGTATATTTCTTTTAAATAATTGAACCAATTTAAAAAATTCTCGAACGGGGGCCACACTTCATCAACAAGGGTATCTGCATGATGCACATTTGTATACCTAACCCTGAGTTGTACCCCACATATTTAAAATAAAAAAAATATTTTTAATTTTCCAAATCCACTCATTTGAACAATTAGACCATCATTATCTTAAATCTTTTAATACATCAAACCAGACTCAAATCAAAATATCAAAATCTACCTGAGCTTTAGATTCCTCAGTAAAATAGGAATAATAATAATAGTTCCATCCTAGGGATTTTGGAACTTAATGAGATAACACTTGCAAAGCACTTACCCCGGTGCCCAGCACATAGTAAGTGCATAATATGTGCTATTGCTATTATTTCAGAGCTCACCTATTTATAAAATATGCCAGGGGAGAATCCTTTCAGCCTGATGGACCGTTGAGGTTGCTTCAACACCATGCCATGGGAGAAGCTGGCTACTCCAGCTACACAAGGGCCAGCCCTGATACTAGAAATGGTTAACGAAAAAGAATCAAGCCCAGCATATTGCAGGTAAGTCACCTGGCTTACAGAAGTACACACACAGAAAAGTTGACTGTGCAGCTTATAAGAAATCTCCTCTCCCTCAGTCCTAGCAGGTAGGAGTAGCTTCTGCCTAAATAACGTTGGCAACTGGGAGTTCCTTATTTTGGGACAAAGGCCACTTTATTCATTGATAATTATAACTTTTTGGATCAATCTTCACAATCTATGGTCAAAAATCACATTCTGCCTGTTGTGTTGGCTCACGCCTGTAACCCCAGCACTTTGAGAGGCCAGAGTGGGAGGATCACTTGAGTCCAGGAGTTTGAGACCAGCCTAGGCAACATAGCAAGACCTCATCTCTACAAAAAGTTAAATAATTAGCCGGGCATGCTGATGTGCACCTCTGATCCCAGCTATTTGGGAGGCTGAGGCAGGAGGATTTCCTGAGCCATGGAGGTTGAGCCGCGATCGTGTGACTGCACTCCAGCTTGGGTGACAGAGTGAGACCCTGACTCAAAAAAAAATCACATTTGTATATGTCTTTCCATTAATCTTCCTTCTGCTCTGGAGAACCAAACAGAACATAAAAGGTCTACCTTACAATTGGCCAAATTGGAGTGAGGACTATAGGTGACAATATTGTGTCACCGTTAAATTTTCTGAATTTGATCATGGCACTGTGGTCATCTCTGAGACTGTTCTTGTCCTTGGGACATATGCACTGAAGTCTTAAGGAGCAAAGGGGCTTGATGTATACAACCTGCCTGCAAATAGTTCAGAAATATAAGTAGTGAGAGAGAGAGAGTGATAAAACAAAGGCCAAAATATTTCAAGTTGGTGGGTTCTGGATAGATGAAATATGGGAATTTTTTGTTCCAGTTTTGCAACTCTTCTACACTTCAAATTATTTCAAAATCAAAAGTGAATTAAAACCTCCCTCTTCCATATGACAGCTCCCCAAAGGTTTGTGAGCAATTACCACACTGATTCTATGCCACTTCTCCCACTCACTCATGTGCACACTCTTCGCTCATTCATTCATTCTTTAACAAATTTTGATTGAATATCTGCTTTGTACTATGCCAGAGCTAGGCACTATGGATACAACAGAGAAGAAAGTCAATTCTGCCTGTATTCATGGACTTAGGAGCACTTGGGGGAGACAGATGGTAATCAAATTATTCAACAAAGAGTTCTATTCTCTTTAACTCTAATGGGGCTATAGAGAAAGAGTCAGAGTTGAGGGAGTGGTAGTATGAGAGCACCTGCCAGAAGGTTCTGGGCAAATGGTTCCAGCATCTAAGGTTGTAGGGATGCAAAAGGCAGTGAGCTACAGGGATTAGCACTCCTTTATGGAAGGTCTAAGGGGAAGGATTTGTGAGCCCGGGTGAGCAGTTTGGACAAGCATTTGACAAGTTGTTTCATCTGCTCCCTGAAATGTCACAAAGCATTGAAAAGAGATTATCTGGATCTAAATGACAGCTGCTGTGTCCCAGTTGGGTAGCTGTGAAAGAGGATAGAATAGCCTCGGTGCCTTGGTGCAGGTTGGGACCAATCAACAGTAGAAGTCTTCCGTCCTTTCTTTCTTCCTTCCTTCCTTCCTCCCTTCCTTCCCTCCCTCCCTCCCTCTGTCTCTCTCTCTTTTTTTTTTTTTTTTTTTTGAGTCAGGCATGTTCACGACCACCACAGCCTCAACCTCCTGGGTTTAAGCAATCCTCTCATCCCAGCCTGCCGAGTAGCTGGGACTACAGGCACATGCCACCACACCCAGCTACTATTTATTTATTTATTTAGTAAAGACAAGGTCTTGTTATGTTGCCCAGGCTGGTCTCAAACTCCAGGGCTCAGGTGATCCTCCTGCCTTACCTGGGATTACAGACATGAGCTACTGCGCCTGGCCCTGGATCACCTAGTATTCTAAATAGTCTTCAATTAATGTTTATTGAGTGCTTGCTAAATGCCAGACACTGTCTCAGGTGCTGGGGATACACAAGTAAAAATACATAAGCGCATATTTCTACATACCATGAAGGTGTTCACAGTGCTTTCATATTTCTGATTTCATTTGCTCCTCATGACAATCCAGTGGGAAGAGTACTACTGTTATTATTTTCATTTTATAGATGAGGGAACAGATGCACTCAGAGACTAATTAATTAGCTCGAGAGTGACAGAACTGGCATTTGAGTCCAGGCCTCCAGGCTGTAGTTCAGTGCTCCCTTCATCACGCATGTTCAGAATGGCCACCAGCCTGACCTACTTCTTGTGGCCTCCCTTTTTCCAGTGGGCATTGAGGCGTTTCCAGTCTGACTTTTGCCTCTGAACTCCACCTTTCTTCCTCATTTGTTCTAGATCTCATCCCTGTCACATCAGTTCAGTAGATCAGTCAGCAGGGATTTCTGAAGCACCCAGTACCATGGCTTCACAGGGAATAACACCCAAAGGGCTATTTGGGCCTTAGTCATCTCAGTTAATCCAGACCAACAGAGAGAGAGCTGGCCTACACTTTCTGAGGTGTTGCAGCTGTGCAGATTGACTGGACTTTCTGTTGGATCCTTCTGTGCTGGTGCTCTGGGTGTCTACCCTCCTACGTTCAGACTTCTGGGACAAAACAAGAGAGACAAGAGAAATAACAGTTTTTGATGCCGGATTCCCCATCAGGAGTTGGACACAGGGCTCCTTCAGGTTTGGTGGCACATTGCTTTCCTGTTGGTAATATATTTTCTGTGACCTGGAAATCCTACACTGTACTCCTGAGGTTTGGTCAGACTTTAAAAACCTGCCAGATCATTATAACTAAAGCAACTGTCAGGAACACCTAATTACCAGATGTTATTTACAGAACTCAAGAGATTTAGGTCTGCTCAGAAATAGTACACTTGAACTATGCAAATGTTCCAGTGGGAACACGAAGCACTCAGGCTTTTCGGTATGCTTTCTTTATATGAAGTCATATAAATAGTTTAATAAAACAGTGTTTGCTTAGAACATTATTTGAATTTTCCAATGATTAATGGTTATGTTCAACTCCAATAAACATGGTGCCATACAAACTGAAAAGACTTTGGAGTCAGATGGACCTGTTTTCAAAACATGACTCTTCTTCTTATATGTTGTGTGACTTTAGGCTTCTTACTTAACCTCTTGTTAGTGTCAGTTTCTTTTATTTTTCTTTTCTTGAGTTGGAGTCTTACTCTATTGCTCAGGCTGGAGTGCAGTGGCACAACCATGGCTCACTGTAGCCTCAACTTCCTGGGCTCAAGGGATCCCCACCTCAGCCTCCCAAGTACCTGGGACTACAGGCAAATGCCACCATGCCCAGTTAATTTTTTGATTTTTGTAGAGATGAGGTTTTGCTATATTGTCTAGGCTGGTCTCAAATTCCTGGGCTTGAGCAGTCCTCCTGCCTCGGCCTCCCAAAGTGCTAGGATTACAGGCATGAGTCACCATGCCTGGCCCCCAGTTTCTATTGAACATACCAATCCACAGGATTGGTTTGAGGAATAAGGGAACTGGCATATGTAAAGCACCTGTCACATTGGAACAGTCAATAAATATTTATGTCTTTCAACCTTTTTTGGGCTAACAAAGGAGGCAGAACTAATCGTAAAGAGTAAAGCATCAGATATTTAAATGTTTTAAAATGCAATATCAATATTTTCATGTACTGTACCTACAATAAATGAAAAATAGGACAGTAACAGACCTACAACCAGGACTCACTTAATGCGCTTCAGAAAGAGTTTTAGGAAGAAATATAAACAGATGCCAGTGGTAGAGCACTTATGTATCAAAAAACATTCTCAGCCAGGCAGAGTGGCTCACACCTGTAATCTCAGCTACTTAGGAGGCTGAGATGGGAGGATCGCTTGAGCCCAAGAGTTTGAGGCTAAGTGAGCTATGATCACACTTGTGAATGGCAACTGCACTCCATCCTGGGCAACATACCTGGACCTTGTCTCTAAAAAACAAAAAAATTATCAAGGTTTTACAAGGATAATCAATCTCAATCTCTCTCTCTCTCTCTCTCTCTCTCTCTCTCTCTCTCTCTCTCTCTCTCTCTCTCTCTCTCTCTCTCTCTCTCTCTCTCTCTCCCCCTTTCTCCCCGTCTCAGCTGTCTTTTGTAGAGACACGGGGAATGCTCTGTCACCCAAACTGGAGTGCAGTGGTACAATCAGAGCTCACTGTAGCCTCTAACTCCTGGGCTCAAATGATCCTCCTTCTCACTTCGGCCTCCTGAGTAGCTGGAACTACAGGTGCGTGCCATCATACTCGGCTATTTAAAAAAAAATTTTTTTTGTAGAGACAGGGTCTCAATATGCTGCCCAGGCTGGTCTCAAACTCCTGGTCTCAAGTGATCCTCTCGCCTTGGCCTCCCAAAGTGCTGCGATGTGAACCACTTCACTCAGCTGCCAGATGCTATTGTAATCCCCATTTACATATGTGGAAACTGAGGTACAGAAGGATTATGAAGCTAAAAAACTAAGTGGTAAGTGCAGAACCCAGTTAGTTTGGCAGCAAAGTCTGTATCCTTCACCACTATTACCCTATCTTTAGTGCTTTGTTCAGGAACCAAAGTACCTTTAGAGAAATCAAATCATTCCTCCCTCTCCCAACTCTCCACTCATATTCCCTCTTTTTTAATCTTAGGGGCAATTAATTTAGCAACTTTTGTTAGAATATCTAGAATAAATAGCCTGGCTTAGTCCAACATTTTGCCAACTCACTGTAATCCACATAAATTCAGGTGAATGAGTTTAATTTTAATATTTTAATGAAAATAGAACAGATATACAGAAGTGTGCATAAAATATGTGTGCACATGTTAACAATTAGAAAACAAATATCCATGTAACTCCCAAGAAATATCAGACATAAAACATTGGGATGCCACAGAAACCTTCTGTGGGTCTCTTTTTAATCAAAGCTCCTCCCTCACCCCCAGGGGAAACCACTATCCTGACTTTCATGATATTCGTTGTTTTGCTTTCTTTTAGTTGTTTTAATCATCTCTGTATGCATGTCTTAACAATGTAGTTTAGTTTCTCCTGTGTTTGAACTTTATATAAATGGATCCACACCATAATATTCTTTTAAAAACAGCTTTATTGACCTGGTGTGGTGGCTCACAACTGTAATTTCAGCACTCTGGATGGCCAAGGCAAGAAGTTTGCTTGACCCCAGGCAGCGAGATCTCATCTCTACAGAAAATTTAAAAAATTAGCTGGGTATGGTGACATGTGCCTGTAGCCCCAACTACTCGGGAGGCTGAGGCACAAGGACCGCCCAAGCCCAGGAGGTCAAGGCAGTGATGAGCTGTGATCATGCCATTTTTGCACTCCAACCTGGGCAACAAGTGAGACCCCAACTCAAAAAACAAAACAAAACAACAAAAAACAAGCTTTATTGTGAAACAGTGCATACCCTTACAATTTATCCTTTTATGGTATACAATTCAATGGTTTTTAAATGTATTTGGAGTTCTATGACAATCAACTTTAAAACATTTCTATTACCTTAGAAAGAAATCCTGTGCCCGTTAGTACTCATCCCTTTTTCTTCATTCCTCAGCCCCTGGCAACCGCTAATCTACTTTCTGTCTCTGTGGATTTACCCCTTCTGAACATTTCATAGAAACAGAATCGTACAATATGTGGCCTTTTATGTGACTTTCTTTCACTTAGTGTAATGTTTTCAAGGTTCACTCCTTGTTGTAGCATGTATCAGTGCTTCTTTCCTTCTATTCATTCATTAGTTGATGGACACTTGGGTGGTTTCCCCTTTTGGCTATTATTAATAAAGTCCCTATATACATTAGCATACAAGTTTGTATGGGCATATGTTTCCATTTTAATGGTATTCAGTTAGAAGTGGAGTTGATGGGTCATACTGCAATTCTATATTTAACCTTTTGAGGAAATTTCAGACTATTTTCCAAAGTGACTGTATCATTTTATATTCCCTTAAGCAATATTTAAGGATTCTAATTCTCCATATCCTTGTCAACACTTGTTATTGTTGGTCTTTTTTGTTGTAGCCATTCTAGTAGGTATAAAGTGGCATCTCATTGTGATTTTAATCTGCATTTCTTTAATGGTTAATGATGTTGAGCATCTTTTCATGTGTTTATTGACCATTTGGTTTTAAGTTTTGTATGAAATCTGATTTATCTATATCTTCTTTTGTTGCTTATGCTTTGGTGCCATATCTAAGAATGTTTTGCCTAACTCAAGGACACAAATATTTATTTCTATGATTTCTTCTAAGAGTTTCATAATTTTAGCTCTTACATGTAGGTCTATCATGCATTTTAAATTAATTTTTATACATTAACTCAAGATTCCATTTTGAGTTAATTTTTGTACATTTTGAGTTTAATTTTGTAGCACATGAGTTAGTAGTCCAAATTCATTCTTTGCATGTGGATATCCAGTTGTCCCTGCACCATTTGTTGAATGTACTTTTTTTCCCCATTGAGTGGTGTTGTCACCCTTGACAAAAATCAATTGATCGCAAATTTATGAGTTTATTTCTGAACTATCAATTCCATTCTACTGATCTATATATCTATCTTTGTGCCAGGACTACACAATCTTGATTACTGCAGCTATGAAGCGAGTTTTGAAATTGGGAAATGTGAATCCTCAAAATCATTTCTTCTTTTTCAAGACTGCTTTGGCTATTCTGGGTACCCTGCATTTTTATATGAATTTCAGGATCAGCTTGTCAATTTCTATAAAGAAGCTAGCTGAGATAATGCTAGGTGTTATAATGAATCCATAGATCCATCTGTAGATTGCCATTAGCAATTAAGTCTTCCAAACCATGACCATGAAATGTCTTTCCATTTGTGTAGATCTTTGATTTCTCTCCACGGTGTTTCATAGTTTGCAGTGTAGGATTCTTACATTTTTTTCAAAAATTTGTTTATAGGTATTTTTGATGCTATTACAAATGGAATTTATTTCTTAATTTCATTTTTAGATTGTTCGTTACTAGTACATTGAAATACAACTAATCTTTGTATACTGATCTTGCATCTTACAATGTTGTTGAACTCATTTATTAGTTCTAGCAGGTGTGTGTGTGTGTGTGTGTGTGTGTGTGTGTGTGTGGTCTCCTTAGAATTTTATATATACAAAATTATGTCATCTACAAATAGAGAGTTTACTTATTTTCCAATCTGGATACACTCTCTCTCTCTTTCTCTTTCTCTCTCTCTCTCTCTCTCTCTCTCTCTCTCTCTCTCTCTCTCTTCCCCCCCCCACCTTCACTTAATTTCCCTGGCTAGAACTCCTAGTACAGTGTTGAGTAGGAGTACCAAGAGAGGACATTCTTGACTTTTTTTTTTCATTGCTTTCTATTTTATTAATTTCTGTTCCTATTTTTATCATGTTATTTTCTAATTTTGTTTGGCTTATCTTATTTGTTTTCTTACATCTTGATATGGACACAACACACTAATTTTTGGTCTTTCATCATTGCTAATAGATACAAGTTTTTTGTTTGCTTGTTTGTTTTTAAGGACAGGGTCTTGCTATGTTTTCCCAGGCTAGATTTGAACTCCTGGACTCATGCCATCCTCCTGCCTCAGCTTCCCAAGTAGCTAGGACAACAGGTGTGTGTCACCACTTCTGGTTCCACAAGTGTTTGTTTTTGCTATTGTTCAGCAAAAAAACTTTGTAATTCCATTACCATTCTTTTTTGACCCATCAGTTATTTCAGATTGTGTGTCATAATTTCCAAACATACTGAGGTTTTTCAGATCTCTCTCTGTTACTGATTTGTAACTTTCTTGCATTGCCATCAGATTTAAATTATTTGAAATGTGTTGAGACTTGCTTTTTGGCCTGGCATATGATCATCAAATTTTGAAAATGTATCATATGTGTATTCTGTAGTTGTTGGTTGCAGCATTCTATACATTGGCTAGTTCAAGTTATTAATCATATTGTTCAAAAATTTTTATATCCTTTGAGATATTTTTGTCTCCTTGATCAACTACTGAGAAAGGTGTGGTAAGACATCCCACTCTGATTGTATGTTTGCCTATTTCTCCTTCAGAAAATTAATTTTTCCTATGTATATTTTGAGACTTTGTTATCAATGCATCATAATTCAAATTTGTTAAACTTCTGGGTGAATTGAAACTTTTATCATTATGAAATAAGCTTCTACATCTGTAATAAAGCTTTTTGTTTTTAAGTGTATTGGGTCTGGTGTGACTATAGCTATACAAGTTTTCTATTTGTTATATATTATTTGCATAATTTATCATTTTTCATCTTTTTACTATCAATATAACTGTACTCTTATATTTTGGTTTTTCAACAGCATGTAGTCATATTTATTAATCCCATTTGACCATATTTTTATTTTAGCTTGAGCATGTAGCTCATAAACATCTTAAATTTTTAAATTAAATTTTTAAGAAATTGTACATAGACCCGCCTGGGCATCTTGGCGAGACCTCATCTCTACAATCAATCAAAAAATTAGCCGGGCATGGTAGTGTGCGCCCGTAGTTCCAGCTACTCGGAAGGCTGAGGTGGAAGGATCGCTGGAGCCCAGCAGGTCGAGGCTGCGGTGGCTGGGAGCGTGTCACTGCACTCCAGTCTGGGTGACGGAGTGAGACTCCAACTAAAAAAAAATTGTACATAATATTTGTGCATATTTATGGGGTACATGTGATGTTTTAATACATGCATACAATGTGTAATGATCAAATCAGGGTATTTAGGATATTCATCACCTAGAACATTTATCATTTCTTTGTGTTGGGAACATTTCAAATGTTTTCTTCTAGCTATTTTAAAATACACAATATATTAACTATAGTCACCCTACTGTGTTATCGAACACTAAAACATATTCTGTCTAACTGCATGTTTGTACCCATTAACTAATCTCTTTTCATTCCCTCCCAATCCTTCCTAGCCACTGGTAACTATCATCCTACTCCTTACCTCCATGAGATTTACTTTTATTAGCTTCCACATATGAGTGAAAACACGTGATATCTGTCTTTCTGTGCCTGGTTTATTTCACTTAACATAATGACCTCCAGTTCCATCCATACTGCTGCAAATGACAGGATTTTATTCTTTGTTATGGCTGAATAGTATTCCATTGTGTATATATACCACATTTTCTTTATCCTTTCCTCTGTCGATTGACACTTAGGTAGATTCCATATCTTGGCTATAGTAAATAGTGCTTCAATAAACACTTAGGTAGATTCCATATCTTGGCTATAGTAAATAGTGCTTCAATAAACACAGGTGTCCTTTTGATATGCTAATTTATTTTCCCTTGGCTAAATATCCAGCAGTTGGATTACTGGATCATATGATAGTTTTATTTTTACTTTTAGTTTTTTGAGAAACCTCCCTACTATTTCCCATAATGGCTGTACTAATTAATTTACATTCCCATCAACAGTATATGAGTTCCCTTTTCTCCACATCCTTGCCAGCATTTATTTTTTGTCTTTTTTTATAATAGCCATTCTATCTGGGGTGAGACGATATCTCTTTGTGGTTTTGATTCGTATTACCTTGATGATTACTGATGTTGAACATTTTTTCATATATCTGTTGACCATTTGCACATCTTCTTCTGAGAAATTTCTACTCAGATCCTTTGCCCACTTTTTAATTTTTTTAATCAATATTTTTTATTATGATATTGTGCAAGGAACTCAAACGTGCTGAAAAGAAAAAAAAAAAACAAACAACCCTATTATAAAATGGGCAAAAGATATGCCCACTTTTTAATAAAATTGTTTGTCTTTCCTGTTGTAGCTCATACACATTTAATAAAATTATTCATATATTTGTGTTTAAAGCTATCATTTATTTTTTGCTTTTATTTGTCCCAGCTATGTTTCTTTTACCTCTTCTTTCTTGACTTAAAAAAATAGACTGATAATTTTTTGTTGCTTATTCAACTTTCTCCTCTTCTACTACTTTAGAAATTTACATCCTGTTGCTATTTTAAAATCATGACATCCTATTAATTACTGCATACATAATTATCAAATTATAAATTTAATATATACCTAAATCACTTTTGATGGGATACAAGACCCTTAGAAAAGTTAAACTCCATTTATGGTCCTCCTAATGTCTTTTCTGGTTATATGGTACTTTAAGATTATTTTTTAAAAACCAGAATGGACGTTTTTATGATTTCTGCTTCCGTCAATGTTCACTTAAATTGCCCACGTACTACCACTTTCCTTGCTTTTCTTTCCTTTCTGCATTTAGTTCTTTTAAGATCATTTTCTTCCTAAAGTACATCCTTCAGAGTTTGCATTAGTGTGGTCTGCTGGTGACAAACTCTAGTTTTGTTTGTCTAAAAATAACTTATTTTCCTCTCTTTTTGAAAATCTTTGTGAACAATGCTGCCCTTACAGTGCCAGATTAACATGGGCAGGGTGTCCCATAAGTATCCCCATCCAGGCTCACATAATAAGCATTTTTTTGTATAGTTTTCCATAAGCAAAAGTCCTCGAGTGAAGTGCCCATATGCTTTTAGCTCCTTTGGTGGGATAACAATGCCCACCTCAACAGGATTGCCGAGATCCTTATGAGATAAGGATGACAACTTCCTGGCTCAGGGGAGGAAGGCAACCAAAGGTAGTTGCTTCAGTTGAAAGCTTTAGCTTTTAACCATCGAGATTTTAAGGTTTTGGGGGGTTCATTTTGTTTGCAATTGGAAAATAAAATGTGGCCATCATTGAACTATCAGAGCCTGAATTCTTGCAATGGAAAGCCTCCTCGCCCCAACCCCTCTCCCACATGAGACCAAAGATAAGGTATGTTCTGTATCCAAGTGGAGCCAGTTTAGCACCTGTTCTTCCCAGTCCTACATGAAAAGAGAGAGCCTCACCTTGTTCTGATGACCCAGCCCAGGCATCTTTACATAATCAACATTTTTTGTATAGTCTTAGTCTTATTTGATGCCATCAGGTCCAACTGCAGATCAACCTGATCTGGTGATGAAGTCAGTTTAAACGCAGAACAAGATTCTTCTTAGAGGCCAGGTCAGGTGTCATAGTATTGGGGAGTAGAAGCAAGAGTCTGAAGAAAACCCATAAGCTACTGCCACAATCACTCTTAACTGTGCAAGGTGAGCGACTTGCCTTCCATGTACCTCCAAAACCCTCCACCTTCCACCTCCACCCTCTACTATTCCATCCACAAGAGAAGGGCCATTATCCTGAGATGAAGGTGCTTTGTCTCAAACCTTAGATTGTTTACTCCAAGGAATTCTAAGTATCGAAGTTGGAAATAAGAAAGCAGAAAGGAGCAGGTGAAGTACTTTGGCAGGCTGATGACGAGCCCAACAGAAGCTGAATGGCATCAGACTGTTCACTCACTTCCAAGCATTAGGAGTCAAGAACAAGCAAGAGCAACTCCTTTGCACTTGGGCAGTCTACTTGTGCAGTGCATGCTACCACCACCCTTGACCCCTCAAAAGCCCCAAAGGAGCCTACTAGCCATACCTTACATTAAGGAAGGATGATGTGCTTTCACAGAACCAGAAGTAAGGGAAAATCTTATAGTCTGAATCCTGTTTCCCCAAAATTCATATGTTGTAATCTTAATCCCACAATACATTAGAATGTGATTGTATTGCAGATAGGGCCTTTAAAGGGGTGATTAAGTTAAAAATGAGATTCTTAGGATGGGCCGCAATCTGACAGGTGTCCTTATAAGAAGAGAAAATTTGGACACACTTAGAGACACCAGAAGTGCACATGTGCAAAGGACATGTGCAAAGGGGGTGACCTTGTGAAGAGTCGGCAAGAGGGCAGCTGTGTGCAAGCCAAGGAGAGAAGTCTCAGGAGAAACCAAACCTGCTGGCACCTTGATCTTGGACTTGGCAACCTCCAGAACTGTAAGCAATACATTTCTATTGTTTATAAACCACCCAGTCTATATAGCATTTTGTTATAGGAGCTCAAATGGACTAAGACACTGCCATAACAAATTACCACAAACTTGGTGGGTGAAAAAAAGAAATTTAGTTTCTTCTAGTTCTGGAAGTCAGAAGTCTAACAGCAGTTTCTCTGGGCTGAATTCAAGGTGTCAGCAGGACAGTGCTCTATTCCTTGCCTCTTCCAATTTCTGGTAGCTGCTGGCATTCCTTTGCTTATGGCCACATCACTCTAATCTCTGCCTCTGTCTTCACATCACCTTCTGTTCTGTGATCATCAGTTCTCTCCCTGCCTCTATCTTATATGGACACTTGTAATTGGATTTCAGCCAGCCCAGATAATCAAGTTAAGCTCCTTAACTTAATTACTACTGCAAAGGCACTTTTACTTTGTAAGGTAACATTTACAGGTTTCAGGGATTAGGACTTTATATATTTGGATGGTTATCATTCAGCCTCATACAGAATGTTTCCAAATCTTTGCATATAATTTCAAGAAGATCATGGACTCCACCTAAGAACATCTGCCCTGCAGTTGCATTTCACGGCAGATGTACTGTGAACAGATACACTGGAGACAGGCGCATTTACTTATCATAAACCCCTCTATACCTCAAAATCAACTGCAGCGCTGCTTAAAAATACTTTTAAAACCACATCCCAACCCCTAGTCCTAGTAAATCAGAGTACCCCAGAGATAGGCCCAAGAATCTCCGTTTCTAAACTGCTCCCCCAAACGATTCAACTGCAGCCAACCTCGCATCCATACTCGAGTACTGGTTAAGAGTCTTGGTGCCATGGTGCTCCAACTCCCCTCTCTGTTAAACGGACATACTGCCACCACTTTCACAATAAAAGAGATGTCTGTGCAAGCCTATTTGCACAAAGAAAGTGCTGATGCTCTCCCCCTCATCCTATACAAAGGTGAGGAACTTTCACTGTTCACCTGATTCTGGCCCCACCTCGTGTTTAATGCATGTGGCCCAAGATGCGCAGTTGAGCCAAGGGAGAAAGGAGTGGAAGAAGGGAAGAGGGTGGGGGCGGGAGAAAGTCTCAAACTCCTTGGTAATAGGTGAATCAACTCGGTCAGCCTAACCGAGGTTCACTAGATGTCTCGCGCGCCTGCTGCGCCCCCGCGCCCTCGCGAACATTCTCCAAGGCTGTGAGGGGAGCCCGCCCCCGCGCTCCGCTGATTGGCCGCACTGGCCCGCTTGTCACTCTCTTTTGTGTCAGCGGGCAGAGGATAAAAGCCGCGGCTGCTGCCTTGGGAACCGCTCTGCCTTGCCTCGCCTCGGCTACCCCTGGCTGGGTGGCCGTGCGAAGCAGCTCGGTCGGGCAGCCTGGGTCGCTCAGCGGCCCAGAAAGCTCCCGTTCTGTCCTTTTCCCTGCAGGGCCGCGGAGACTCGAAGGTGGAATCCACAACGGTGGACGCGGGAGCATTCGCTGCCCACTGGCAGAGTGCAGGTAAAGAAAGGGGGCGCGAGGACCCGGCGTGAGGAGGGGAGAAGAGAAGAGGGGAGTGAGAAACCCCACCAATGCTGGGCGACTCCCCGCTTGGAGAATCGGTACCTGCGAGGCAGGCGAAGGAGCACTCCCGTGGTCTGGCTGCTCTGTGGGAGGAGGTGGGATTCACCTGGCTGCTGAGGACTGGGTTGCATTTGCCCGCATTTGCGGGGGATCGGGGACTGAGGCGAGGGGCGGCGGGAAGAGAAATCGCAAGTTGTCTGCCTTGGACCCCCTTTTGCGTCTCCCCATCTCTGTGGGAAGATGTGGGTGGGTGTGTCCAACTCCTTTTCCCTTTCTCCGTAGCAGACCATCAGAGCCGAATCTGAACTTGAATTCTGTGCGGTTGATTGCAGAGCTGGTAGGCCGGCGGTTCCCCGGGGGAAATGTAATGGGGCGGGGGTTTTGCTTTGGCTTGTATTTAGAAGAGGGCAGAGGGAATTTTCCACCTGGTGACGGAGGTGGGGGTGGTGCTAGCAGGATGATGGGCGAAACTGCTTCTGATCCTTCCCTCCCTGGTCTCCTCCGCTGTGGCGCAGTCTTGACACCCCGAGGACCCGGATCTGCGACCCCCCCGCCCTCCGTGGACAGAGGTTGACCATACCTCAGCGGCGAGTATTCTCAAGAAGGGCATTGTTTGCACAGGATAGAGTAGAAATAAAGGCGCACTCTTGTTTCCAAGCTCATGTAAGAATCAGAAATAACGGGCACGTGTGTGTGGGGGGGGGGGACGAATCTGAGAAGGGGGGCTGTGGTGAGACTAGAGACCGTGAGATTAATGAGGTCTTATTTTATCCCCACAAGTTTGTGACCATTGTGCTGTATTTTGAGAGCCCCGTATGGGGTTCATACACTGTTGCACGTAGGATTCGAAGCAACAGTTGTCACCCCTCTTTGAAGGAGTGATGCGAAGGGATGGATGTGGCTGCAAAATACACCTTCTAGCACGCAGACACCTGGTAGCTCCAGGAGGTTGTAACTACCAATCTCTTGCAGGATGTTTTTAGGAAAATGGGCATATATAAAATGTACTGCAGGATATCCAGGTAGGGAGAGATTGCAGCTGCGAACTGCTCCCTTAGTCACCGCCCCCCCCTTCTTTTTTACAGACGTTTACTGGGATAGGAGGAAGGCAGAGCCACCCTTCCCTCCCTGCACGGCTGCAGATTAGGCTATTCTGAAAAGCCTGAGCATCTTGTTATATTCAGACGCCCTATCGTCATCAGTCATGGCTAGCTTCATTGCACATATGGCTAACAACCGGCGACAGAACGCACCCTTGCCGCCTTGGGTCCATTCCATGCTGAGGTCCCTGGGGAGGAGTCTCGGTCCCTTAATGGCCACCATAGCAGAGAGAAACATGAAGTTGTTCTCGGGGAGGGTGGTGCCAGCACAGGGGGAAGAAACCTTTGAAAACTGGTTGAACCAAGTCAATGGGGTCCTGCCAGATTGGAATATGTCTGAGGAGGAAAAGCTCAAGCGCTTGATGAAAACCCTTAGAGGCCCTGCCCGGGAGGTCATGCGTTTGCTTCAGGCGGCCAACCCCAACCTAAGTGTGGCAGATTTCTTGCGGGCCATGAAATTGGTGTTTGGGGAGCCTGAAAGCAGTGTGACTGCCCATGGTAAATTTTTTAACACCCTGCAGGCGCAAGGGGAGAAAACCTCCCTTTATGTGATCCGTTTAGAGATGCAGCTGCAGAGTGCGATTCAGGCAGGCATCGTAGCTGAGAAAGACGCAAACCAGACTCGCCTGCAACAGCTCCTTTTGGGGGCTGACCTGAATAGGGACCTGCGCCTCAGGCTTAAGCATCTCCTCAGGATGTATGCAAATGAGCAGGAGCGGCTTCCCAATTTCCTCCAGCTGATCAGGATAATAAGGGAGGAAGAGAATTGGGATAACAATTTTATTCAACGGAAGCGGCCCAAAAGATCTGAGTTAATGGCAGAGAGGGCAGCCAGCCCCGTGGCATTTCAGGGCTCTTCACCGATAGCGATCAGTGATGCTGACTGCAACGTGATAGAGATAGATGACACCCTGGATGACTCAGATGAGGACGTGATCCTGGTGGAATCTCAGGACCCTCCCCTCAGAGACAGGGCCAGACCTCAGGGTGAAATGCTGGTAATTGATTCCCCCAATGATTCCGTGGCTGAGTCTCCTTCCACCAGTGGTGGTTCTGAGTATAAGTTTGATGGTCTGGGGGATATGCGCAGAGCCAAGAAGCGAAAATACACACTCCGCTGTTCATACTGTGGCGAGGAGGGCCACTGCAAAGAAACCAGTGAGAGCCACAAGGCCCAGGTATTTGAGAATCTGCTCATCACCCTGCAGGAGCTGACACATGCGGAGGAGGAGGGGGCAAAGGAGGCCCCTGGAGAGCACAGTGACCCCTTTGAGCTGCAGTAAGGCACTGGCCCCCAGCCTTAAATGAGTCCTTACCTATATTGAGTCCAGTGATGCAAAAACTGGGGGTGGGGGTGGGGCTTCTAATTGCATGATTCAATCCACAAAGTGGCTATCTTTTGGGGTGGAGGAGAAATAGTCTTAGCAACTAGCACCATGGAGGGAGATAGCCTGACCTCTGTCCTTGCTTCCTCTTCCCGCTGCCTAAGGGCCTATTTTTTGTGTGTGCCCATTTCCTTGGTGGCTTTATTCTCTTCGTGAAAGTGGCATAATCAATCGTGAACTCTTCAAAAAATAAAGAAACGTACAAAAAGTAAGGTATAAATTACCCCAAATTATCCACCCTTGTCAACCCTTTGATCAATGCCCTTCTAGATTTTTCCCTACATCTATGTACCTAGATAAAAGTGATAAAATATAAGTGCTGTTCTATATGCTGTATTTTTTCACCAGACAATATATGTTGTGGGCTTCTTTCTATGTCAATAAATATATATATCAGCATTTATTTTAATGTCTCTGTGGCATTATTTTAGGAAGAAATAAAGGGAAAAGAAATAAGAAAAATAGAAAAATATATTGTGGGGAAAATACATATTCCCCACTCTTCCTCCCCTGATGACTGCTCCCTGACTGGGAAGATGATCCCTGGCCAAGGCCGTGTGTACTCAAGGTGCAGGCAAGCATCCTGGTTCCTGCTTCTCTGCATATCATATTATTGTTTGTGTTTCACACTTTCCCTACTGGGGGTATTCATGCTATTGTTTGGGTCACACTCCTCCATCCCATATATAACCTCTCCCCACATCTATTGGGGTGTAGAGAGCTTTGTACTGATCGGCTGTCATCGGTTCCCTGCTGTAAGTATTAATAAACCCATACCTTTACCAACCTGTCCTCCGGGTGATTTCTTCAGATTTGGGGCTGCTGCAATACATACTCAAAAGCTACAAAGGGGGTGGTGGAGGTTTTTATCAACCTCATTTTGCAGATGAAGAAAAAGGAAGAAGAAACGAGTCAAAATATTTCCCAAAGTTAAAGGGACAGAGCTCCTTTACCACAACTGACTAGGACCAAATTATGGCATGTCCTGGTTGACTGAACTGCAATGCTTCCTTCTCTGATGTATCCAGGAGTCTAATGGTGGGGGAGTCTGGTACTGAGATAATAACCCAATAAGGGATTCTAGGGACTCCATTCCTGTTCACTTTAGGAATGGGCAATTCTCCCTCCTCTGGGTGGATTCTTTAGATTGCCCCTGTTGCTTTTGGGCAACATCCTGGTCACCACAAGGAATCTCTCCTGTGAGCCAACACCACCCTCTGCCTGTCCCCCTTGAGGAAAGGAGAGAGCAGCTACTCATAGGAGCTGAGCATCAGTAGATCCAGCTCCTTAAGGCTCCCAGGCCTCACCCTGTAAACTCTAAAGCTACATGCCAGAGGACACAGGCATCCAAGGTCTCAAGCTAATTCTACTTTAGTCCCTTCATGGGAAGGGATGGAAAACAATCTAGTTGCCAGAGCACATGAAGGAATATGGCAACTGGAAAGCCAGGACGTCGTATTTTAGCAGAGGAGAGCACATTCGTGAGGGAGGGTGAGAAGAGAGGGACCTTCCCTCGGAAACCGCCCAGTCCTATCTCCTGGCCTCATCTTGGAGGGCGATAAAAAAGGGCATGTGTGATCTCAGACCCTGAAGTTCCCTAGGTTTTTATTTATTTGTTTGAGTCAGGGTCTCACTCTGTCACCCAGGCTGGAGTGCAGTAGCATGAATCGTGGCTCACTGCAGCTTTCACCTCCTGGGCTCAGGCGATGCTTCTGCTTTAGCCTCCTGAGTAATTGGGACTATAGGTATCTGCCACCACACCTGGCTCATTTTTTTTATTTTTTTGTCGAGGCGTTGCCCAGGCTGGTCTTGAACTCCTGGGTTCAATCAATCCTCTTGCCTCGGTCTCCCAAAGTGCTGGAATTACAGGCATGAGCCACCATGCCTGGCCCCCTGTTTCTTATAGTCCCCAATTTTGTGAGCAAGGCAAGACTGGGGCTAGATTGGGGGATGATTGCACTTAAAGCAGGGTTGGAGAGTGAAATGGACATGCAGTTCTGAGACCCTCAGAGTGTCTACCATGCAGGAACTAGGTCCCCGTAGAGTTGAAGGGACAGAGGATGCAGGAGGGAGAGCTGATGTGTTGGGGAGAAGCACACAGCTAGATGGGTAGGGGAGATGGGGAGCACCCTGTGACTAGGGGGGACTCATCTGGATTGACTGGGATAGGGAGCCTGGGAGGAATCACTGACCCTAGGGTTTCATACAGAGCTCTGGGCTGAGTTGTACCAGGGATGGCTCAGGCTGAAGGTTCCAGGGAGGAGCATTAGGATTCTAATTATGCTAGCAGTTGATGGCCCACTCAGTAGGAACAAAGGGGGTTCATGCTGAGGCCCCAAGGGAGGGGTGGTAGCCAGGAGCTACAAGAAACCTTCATGGGCTGCCAAGGCTAGAACCTGGCTTGAAATGCTTCTCTTTCCAGATATAGCCCCTCAACTCCTCCCTGGCTTCTTGCTCCTGCTCATGACCTCACAATCCGTCCTTACAACCATTACTCCATCGCTGCCCTAGAGCCACACTCAGCTCTTTGTGGAGGGTGTGGAGGCTTAGCCTCCTGTGTGCTGCCCATCATCCGTCACATCCTTCCTCCGCCCCCAGCATTCAATGGCTAAGGAGCCTCAGTCTCCTTAGCCCTCATGGTCAGGAGTCTGGGAGGCATTCTGGTCAACAAAGTGAGAGCTTGTCTCTACAAAAAATAAATAAATAAAATAAATTAGCCAGATATGGTGGCATGCACCTATAGTCTCAGCTACTCAGGAGGCTGAAGTGAAAAAATCACTTGAGCCCAAGAGGTCGAGGCTGCAGTGAACCATGACTGCACCACGGCACTCCAGCCTGGGTGACAGAGTAAGATTCCATCTCTTAAAATACAAAGAAGGCCGGTCACAGTGGCTCAAGTTTATAATCCCAGCACTTCAGGAAGCCGAAGCGAAAGGATTGCCTGAGCCTGCGGGTTTGAGACCAGCCTGGGGAAACATGGTGAGACTTCGTCTCTACTATAAATCAAAAAATTAGCCAAGTGTAGTAGCGCGTACCTGTAGCTACAGCTACTTGGAAGGCTGGGGTGGAAGGATAGCCGGAGCACAGCAGGTTGACGCTAGGGTGGTGGTGAGCGTGCCACTGCACTCCAGCCTGGGCAGTGGAGTGAGATTCCAACTAAAAAAAAGAAAAAGAAAAAACCCACAAAGGAGTCTGGGAAGGCCCTTCTGCCTCTGACCATTTAGTCAAGAACTGGGTCAGGAGCCAAGACTCAAGAGGAATACTCCTTTCATCTCTCTGGGGCATCTCTGGGTCTCTGGCAGCAACCTCAATCTCTCCAGAGCCAAAAGGAACCCCTCCTGCACTCCTAGACAGAAGGCAGCCCACTTGGGCCCCCAAAGCCACAGAGGTCCCCAACATTCCCCAGCTTGCATAGATTTTAACCCTTAATTCCTCCCTGCCCTTCCTAGATCTACCCTTGTGGGTATCTACCCTTCTCATCTAGTTCAGATTAGAATATCATTCCATTTCCTGCTCACCTTTTCTCAGCTTTACTCTATAAACACTTGTTGAATGATTTGCCCAAAGACACAGACTATGCTGCTGTAATTTCCATTCCCAAGTGGAGTAGAAAAATGAAAAGAAAAAAAAAACAAGAATAAATTCTGTCCATACCACCAGCCTCCTTTTCAATAGAGTGGGCTTGGGCATTTAGTATAGACCACTGCCTTGGAAACCTGTTCTGTGATTCACTCCCTTTTGTTTCCCTCCTCCTACCCTCTTCTCTGTTGTGTAAATTTGAACTAATCTAAATTTTTATTTCACTAGCCTGATGTAGGCTGGCATTTCTTTTTTATTTCACTTTGTATGACAATGGCTTTTCCTTTACTTGAGAAATATGTATTCTCCTTAATTGGATACCTGGAAATTCAGATCAGATAAATGGGGTTAGCCAAAGAAGGCTTTTAGAGAATTTTATGTCGGGTATCCTTCATTTAAAGATATGTGCTTTTTTTTTTCCGGTTCTGCTTTCATTCTCATCGGTTGCTAAGAGATGGAAATCACTGTTTTGTCTTGTCAGGGGAAACTGGCCTCTGAGTGCCCTTTTGCTTTACCTCCCCACTTCCTGACAGTTTTCCCTCTGTTTCCATGACACCCCTCTCTCACTGCTCCCCCCTCCCTGACCTTTTTGGTGCCCATTTCTCCATCTCTTTTGCTGACACTTCTTCCTCTTCCAGATCCTTCAATAATAGTGATTCAAATAAAAATCTCTACAGCTGTTATTTTCAAGAGCTTATTGTATGACGAACACCCTGTACCAAGCTCTTTAAATGCATTAGCTCCTTTAATCCTTGTAGCAACATCATTTGATAGGTATTAGCGTTGTTACCTATTTCAGACAAGGGAACAAACTGCTGGAAAATTAAGAAACTCTAGGGTCATGCAGCTAGTTAGTGGTGAAGCTAGAGGTCAGACTCGGGATCACTACCCCCAAAGCCTGAACTTCCTGCATGTCTCTCATGTTCACGGCACCCTATCGTGTAGGTGTTATTATCCACATATGATGCATAAGGAAACTGAAGTTTGCAAATTCAAGAGAATAAGACCTGCCTTTCCCAGGTAGGTTCTGTGTATGAATGACTAGCACAGGGCTGGTCCATTGTGGTCTCTCAAGAAATGGAAGCAACTAGGCCTCTGCTTAGAATGCATTGCCTTGCTACTGAAGGAAGGGCAGGAAAAATTAAATGTCGTCTGTGCCATGTAGACAGTTCTTATTAAGTGTTATCTGAGGATGTGACAGTCTGACTCCAGGAGCTACATGAGCCTGGCCCCTGACAGGCATAAGAGTGGATTCAGAAGTGCCTGAGAGTTTAACAATGATGATGATGATGACAACAATGATGATGATGATGGGATGATAAGGGAACGCTTAGCGAATGCTGAAGTAGATGCCTTGGATGGGAACAATACTAGCCCACTTCTATCTTCTACCATGGTGTATGTATCCCCAGGAAATTTCTCTTTGCCCCACAAGTCAGAGGCACCCCTATCTTTTCAGATAGCTCAAGACCCAGCCATGTCTTCCTTCACCCAAACCATTTCCTTTAGCAACAGATGGGAGCAAGGCAGGGAGGGGAGCTGATCTCAGAGTGACACCGAGGCTCCCCCCTTACGCGATGGGAAGGAGGTATGATTGAGGTCTGAGGATGCCTTTACAATCCAGGTAGCCCTGAAATCCTGCCACTTCCAGGGATCTCAAGGGCAGGATAAAAGGGGGCAGAGAGGCTGGGACTGGGTCTCGAGGCCTCATCCTGACACGATATATGCATAGATCTTCAGCTGCAGTATCTGGTTGTAAGCCAGAGCTGATGACTTAAGCTGGTCTCACATGACTGCTTCCTCACACATGTACCATCTTCACTAACACCATTTTACAGACAAAGACACTGAGGCACACATGGCTATAGTTGCTCTCCTAAGATCACACAACTACCAAGGGCTGAAGCTGGAACTGAACTTCATGTCTGCTTCTCCTCAGAGTCAGACGTTTTTACCGTCATGCTGCACAGTCCTTCCTAAGATCATGGGTACAATATATCCCATCAATCTATTGGCTACATCCTGGGGACCAACTTCTAACTGTCACACTCACGCCCCAAAGTCTGCACAATAGCATGCCCTCAGTCTCATTTCTTTTATTAAACAAGACAGAAAAAACAATCCGCTTAGGAAAGCTCCTACTTATAGCCTGAAAACCTTCTTCTCCTCATCTTGATTTTTATATTCAATTTCTGGGATAAAAAACTAAAATAACAAACTGTTGATGAGGATGTGGGTAAACAGTATCTCTCCAGCACTGCTGGCAAGACTGAGAATTGACACACTCTTGCTGGAAGGGCGACTGGGAAATGCATCAAAGGTTGAAATGTGAAAATCCCTGGATCCAGCAGTATGACTTGCTGAAATTGATACTGAGAAAACAGCTGGACAAGTGTAAAACTTTTATGAACAAAAATGTTTGCCCTAGTTTTTTTTTTTTTTGTAATGGTGGAAACATGAAACAATTTATTACTTTTTTCATTTTTTATTTTAAAGATGTGGGGTATAATTCAGGGTTAGGTGTACAAATGTTCACTATGCAGTTACCCTTGTTGACGAGGGGTACCCCACTCCTCCCCCAGCAGATTTCTACTACTGCCAATCCTATAGTATTATGACAATTGTTCAAGGTCCGCTTGTGAGTGATTTGAGTTCTTCTGGATAGGTATATTCCTAGTAGGAGGATCATGGGGTCGAATGGAAGATCGATTTTTAGATCTTTTAGAAATCGCCAAACTGTTTTCCGCAGAGGCTGTACTAGTTTACACTCCCACCAACAGTGTAGAAGTGTCCCCCACCCCCTGCATCCTCTCCAGCATCAGTTTTTTGAGTTATTGATGAAGGCCATCCTGACTGGAGTTAGATGGTATCTCAGTGTAGTTTAATTTGCATTTCTTTCATGACTAGTGAGGCTGAGCATTTTTTCAGGTATCTGTTGGCTGCTGGTATGTCTTCTTTTGAAAAGTGTCTATTCATATCTTTTACCCACTTTGTAATGGGGCTGTTTGTTTTTTTCTTTTCGGCATGTTTGAGTTCCTTGTAGATTCTAGATGTTAGGTTTTTGTCAGGCACACAATTGGCAAATATTTTTTCCCAGTCTGTGAGTTGTCTCTCCGCTCTCTTGATGATTTCTTTGGCTTTGCAGAAGCTTGCCAGTTTGATGAGGTTCCATTTGTCTATCTTATCTCTTATGGCATGGGTACTTTTTTTTTTAATCAGGAATTGGTTGCCAGTTCCAATTAAGTGGTAACAATTTAAAAGCCCATGAATAAGATTTGGCTGAATAGATTAGGCTCCATACTTACAACGGAATGCTATGTATTTAAAACACTGGGTGTGCTTTCAGATTATTGGGTCTAGTTAGAAAAATAAAGTGTGTCCTCTCTTAAAAAGGGCTTCAAACACCAGGCCATCTGTATTTGACCCTCAATGTGCTGCTCCATCAGTCTGAAACCCCCTCATCTGGCAAAACCTCTGTCAAAAGGTATCATCTCACCTGGCACTCCCTCGGGCCGGCTTTCCCTGGCCCCACTAAAGGTCATTTCCTAGATCTTAGGTAGTATTCATCACTGAGTTGTAATTGCCCGTATAATTATCTGTCTTCCCCATGAGTCTTATATCCTCCGTGCCTAAAGCAGTGTTGCTGGCATATCTTACCACAGACTCCAGGCACACTCCCACCTTACTTGTTTGCAATGGTTGTTCTCACTGCTCCTTCAGATAGACTTGTGCCTAGATCTCTCATCGTGTTCCAGTATTTGTTCAAGTGTCACCTTCTCATTAAGGCTGGCCATGAATAGCCCATTTAAAAGTGCACATCTGTGCCAGGTGCATTGGCTCACGCCTGTAATCCCAGCACTTTGGGAGGTCGAGGTGAAAGGATCGATTGAATCCAGGAGTTTGAGACCAACCTGGAAACATAGTGAGATCTTGTCTCTACAAAAAAAACCCAAAATTAGCCAGGTGTGGTGGTGCATGCCTGTAATCCCAGCTACGCAGGAGGCTGAGGTGGAAGGATCACCTGAGCCCAGGAGTTTGAGGCTGCAGTGAGCCGTGATTATGTCACTGCACTCCAGCCTGAGCGACAGAGTAACACCCCGACTCAGAAAAACAAAAAACAAAACTGCACATTTAGCCACCAGCACTTTTATTCCTTCTTCCCTGTTCTTTTTTAAATCACGTCTCTCTTCTATATTACTTAATTTACTGACTTATTCTATTATATGAATGGGAACCTCCCCAAAACTGGAATTATCTTTTGCGGGGTGGGTCCCTGGTAGTACAGACTTCTTTCACTAGGCAAAGTCTTCAAAGGGAAATGTTTTGCCGATGTGGAAGAGATGAAACAAAAAACTGCAGAAGCACTAAAAGACATCAAATGGATGAGTTCAAAAACTGTTTTGAGCAGTGGAGAAAGAGTTTTGATAGGTGTATTGCATCAATTGGAGAATACTTTGAAGGAAACTTAAGTTTAAATGTGTAAGAATAAATGCACAATTTTTATAAATAAATTCCAGGTTTTGGGGGGTCCCCCTCATATATTGCTCTATCTTTCCACCAGACTGAACAAAGACAGACATTTTAGTTAACTGGGGTATCCTCAGCTCCTAGAACACTGCCTGGAATGTAGATGGCTCTAATAAATGTTTGTGACTGGAATGAACAAAGTGCCTGGCACACAAAATGTGCCTTGTAAATGGCAACTTTTGTTATTGCTACCTACCCAGAACAGGTGCTGCAAGAAAGATATAGTCAATAAGCGAACAGTGCACATTGCCAAACTGCCACCCACCTAGTTGATGATATCAGAAACCTAGGGGACATTCTAGATCACTCGTTTGGGTCTCCCTCCCCCAGGGTGTCATAATCAGTTGGCCCATTCATTCCTAGCATGGCAGAAAGTGGGAGATGGGTTTCTTTGTAGCTTCGCCTATGTCACATCATCATACTTTAAGTTTAAGAGTTTCACATTCCCAATCATCCATGGGCATCTATAAGCATGAAAAATAACTACCCTGCAAAATATGGATGCTCTGGGTACTCTTTGCTATTTTCCTTCTATTAAAGAATAATCAGGAGTAATAATAATAAATATGATTTTCAATCACTATGTACATGAACATGTTAATAACAGAGTAAAAATTCGGAATCCCATTTTAGAGGAGAACAGTGAGTCTCAACAAAAGATAGTGACAGGACTAAGGTCATACAGTCAGGAAGAGGATGGTAAGTAGGGTTCCAAAGTCTGTGAATATTTCTTTCTTTCTTTTTTTGTGAATCAGAGTCTCACTCTGTGCTCAGGTTGGAGTGCAGTGGCACGCTCATGGCCACTGCAGCCTCAACCTGTTGGGCTCAGGCAAACCTTCTGCCTCAGCCTTCCAAGTAGCTGGAACTATAGGCCTGGCTATTTTTTTTAATACTTATTGTAGAGATGAGGTCTTGCAAAGTTGCCCAGGCTGGTCTTGAATCCGTGGGCTCAGGCAATCCTCTCACCTCGGCCTCCCAAATTGCTGGAATTATAGGCATGAGCGTCCGTGCCCAGCCCCACTATGTATTTCAAGAAAAAATATTGACACCACTTAGAAAAACTCTATCACAGTAGAAGATCAGTTATTGGGACAGGGGTAATAAGCAGATATGAATACTTGACCAGTGTCCTGTTCATCAAGCACAGGGTAAGCTGTTTGGAACAGTGCAAGTGAAGAAATTTAAATTTTACAGTGGGAACATGATAGAGGTTGGTTTTAAATATCCTAGATGGACTAATATCTAATTGTGGCTCAGGAAAACAAATTGAAAACAAAATCTTGACTGGGTGATGTAGCTCGTATTTGTAATCCCATCACTTTGGGAGACTGAGGCAAGAGGACTGTTTGAGACCAGGAATTCAAGATCAGCCTGGGCACCATAGTGAGATCCTGTCTCTACAAAAATTTAAAAAGATTAGCCAGGTGTGGTAGCATGCACCTGTAGTCCTAGCTACTTGGGAGGCTGAGGTGGGAGGATGGCTTGAGCCCAGGAGTTTGAAGCTGCAGTGAACTGTGATCGTGCCACTTCACTCAAGCCTGAGTGACAGAGAGATACGCTCTTTCAAAAAATAATTTAAAAAATATAGAATCTCTTTAGTACCACTGATATCCAAAACTCAACAAATGACATATGAACTTTCCCCTTCTCTGTCTGCCACAATGTTTTGTAGAATTAATTTATTTATGAAAAAATTATAAAGATGTCATAAAAGTAGAATATTTATTTAGAATCAGGGTCTCACTGTGTTGCCCATGCAATCATGTATTGGCACCATTACAGGTCACATCAGCCTTGACTTCCCGGGCTCAGGCAATCTTTCCACCTCAGCCTCCTAAGTAGCTGGACTACAGGTGTGTGCCATCATGTCTGGTTAATTTTTTAAATTTTTTGTAGAGAGGAGGTCTGGCTATGTTGCCCAGGCTGGTCTTCAACTCCTGGGCTCAAGCAATCTTCCTGCCTCGAACTCACAAAGTACTGGGATTACAGGTGTGAGCCACCACGTCTGGCCAAAGTAGAATAGTTAGAATGTCACAAAACTATGTAAAACACTTTAATAGTTAATATTTACATAGTCATAAAAGTACACAGAGGAAAAAATCATAGGTAAACTGAATATATTGGCATATTTCTTTTAAAGTTTTTTTCTAACTCAGTGAATGTAGATATGTATATATTTGACTTTATTGAGATCATATTTTCTAAAGAGTTTTACATATGGCATGTTTATACGATTATTTTTGTTCTTTTTCCAATGACAAATCTAATAATTCTGACAGCAAAAAATAAAAAAAAATTTGGAAAAAAGAGGAGTAAAGGAGTAAAGCAAATATAAAAACATACCAGTAAAAAACAAAACAAAACCTCCCATTGAAAAAGAACTGGATTGAAAAAAGTGGTACATTTACATAATGAAACATTACCAAAGATGACACAAACAACCTTCAGTGCCTCAGTGCTCAAGCTGTCAGCAAACTTCTCTGCCTAGCATGCAGGCCAATATGTTTATTGCAGCATTGTTCACAATAGCAAGATCATGGAACCAACCATGCTGTCCATCAAAAGAGGACTGTATTAAAAAAATGTGGTACACATACACAATGGAATAGTATGCAGCCATAAAAAAGAACAAAATCATGAATTTCGCAGCAACCTGAATGGATTAGATCTCTCACAGAAACAAAGATGTGAGTATCACATGTTCTTACTCAAAAGTGAACCTTGAACAACTATCGTAATACTATAAGGATTGACAGTGGCAGGAAATTATGGGGGGGCAGGGAGGGGAAGGGAGGTGGGATTAACGGTAGTCAATATCTGTCTGGGGATGGGGGGTATACCTTATTAACAAGGGTACCTGCACAATGCATATTTGTATACCTAACCCTTAACTGTACCCCACAATTTTAAAATAAAATGTTTTTTAAAAAGAAATATTACGCAGCCATAAAGAAGGACAAAATTATGTACTTCACAGCAACTTGGATGGACTTAGAGTCTATAATACTGAGTGATCTTTCACAGAAACAAAGAACTGAGTATCACATGTTCTCACTCATGAGCGGACCTTGAACAATTGTAATACTATAAGAAAAGAATTGACAGTAGTGGAAAACTGCCAGGAAGGGAGGGCACACCTCATCAACAAGGGTACCTGCATAATGAACATTTGTATACCTAACCCTGAACTGTACCCCACATCTTTAAGATTAAAAATTTTAAAAAACTACAAGAAATAAACATTACTGTTACTGGCTGACAGATACCCATCATAAATTGTGAGTATGATTGTTTTCCTCAAAAAAGCAAGATAACTGATATGAACACATCTGAAAATAAAACAAAGATGGACATTAATATAAAATTTGAATGAGAAAAAATCACAAAACTCTTTTGAGTGCACTGCTCGAAGATGTGAATGAATGGAGAAAACTCAGACTTAGCTGCAGGGTGGTGGTTATGGTGGCTGGGATGGAGAGGAAGACGTCATCATGACCTAGGCCCCAGTCACATCACAGACCAAACTCACAATGACAATGCAGGGACTCCTTGCCCCACTAGGCTTACCATTAAGTGCAGATCAATGGGAATGAAGCAAATGTGGTGAGAGCCATGGAAGGGGAGTCTGAACACAGAGAAGGGCTTTATAATCCAGGGAGTCAGGAATGGCTTCTCACAAGGGGTGATGTGTGAGTCGTAGGACTGTTATTATGCCCAGCAACTGGGAGCTCAAGGAAACAGATCAGAGCTCCAACCAATATGAAATCTATGTACTCCATCATTGGGTCAGAGAAACCCAAGCAGGAAGTTCAAGAGGTCTGAGAGCAGCTCACTGTTCCCAAGTTGAAGTTCTTGAGCTATGGTGAGGAGGTCTCAGCCTCTGTTGAATCTTGGTGGGACCTTCAAAACTAACAAATGGTGGCTCCCCAAATATCACCAATGCACCTGCTGATATGATGACAAAGCTGATTTTATTGCTTCTCTCAGTAAGGAAGAATACCACTTCGAAAAGCTTCGGCAGTGCTTCATGGTGGAAAGGAAAGGCCAGAATTTACTGAGAAGTGAAAGTTTGGTTTAAGACAGCAAGTTTTTCAATGGGGGGTTTTGATTGGGATTGCGTAAGGATCATGAGATTCCAACAGTCCAGGCTTGATGGAAGCAGTAAAAGGAGGATTTTTTAAAACAATTTTCTTCAAAAAAATTATTTTTTTTTATTTTAAAGATGTGGCCATACGATTCGGTATAGATTTAGGTACAAGTGGTCATTGTACAGGTAAAGTTTCGGCCTCCCTTTGGTCCCTGCTTCACCTCGTTTGAGATCAGGTATCCTAATTGATATTATGTGCCCCCCTCCCTCCCCTGGCAGTGTCCCACTACTGCCAATCAAAGGGAGGATTTTTAAGGAGAGATATTCTAAGAATTTTAGGATGCAAACTGTTGTGCTGCTGTCCCTTGAAGAGTTGATGGGCCTTTGGGGGGAGTTCCTGTAAGGCAGAAATGATTTGTCTGCGCAGAGCAGCCTGGAGAAGTCATGCAAATGAAGACATTGGACTAGAAAAATCCTGTGTATGTAGATACTAAGATGTGGTTTTGTTTCTCAGTGTCCAGCCTGAGTGCGAGGATAGATGGTTTTAATTCTCACATACATACATGTTTGTGAATAATTCACCTTAGGTATGTCTATTATATAATGTCAAAATTCTCTCATTTCCCGGAATTTCGAGGAAAAAAATACACCTACTCTTAAGTGTTTGCTAAGATCTGATAAGCAAATTCAACAGCTAGCTTTAAGCCGTCTGCTAAAGCCTTCAGGTGGATTATTTCATTTAATCCTCACAAACACCTTGCGAACTAGGCACTATTATTTTTCCTACTTTATAGAGAAGGAGACACCGGGGTAATAATAGCTTATAATCTCGGGGCTACAAATCCATGTTTTCAGGAACATCAGCAAAACACCCCTTAAAACTAATGAAACTGTCTTATTCTGTCCCCTTTCTGCACAAGAAAGCTGCAATCCAGGTTCAAGATTATTTATCCGGCCATTTTTCTTCGCGGGGGTCCTTTCCTCGCTGGAGAGAAGGGAGGAAAGGGTGAAAGCCGCTTCCCTGGGCGCCGAGAGGCCCGCCCCGAGGCCACCCGCGTAGCCACTTCCGCCACAGAGGCCAAGAGTGCGCCTGCGCCTGCCCGGTTGAAATCCGAGGCGCCGGCTTTGCCCTCTTTTAGCCACCAGGGGGCGCTATGACACAGCGGCGCCTCCCGGGAGGCGCTGAGGCCACGTGACCAGGCGCAGGGTCATTGGAGACCGCGCCAGGAGCTCCGGCCCACTTCGCGGAGACTGCTAGGGTTGTTTTCTTTCTTCCGCTGCCTGCTCCTTTCGCTCTGCGTGGGCCGGACGGGGGCGCTGCGGCGGCGACAGCGACTGAATTCCGGTCGCAGTCGTGTGAATTTCGCGGGCGCCAAGGAGGACCTGTGAGAAGACACTTAACCCCGACATTGTGGCAGTTTTTACTGTTACTCCAATGCAAAGAAGGAAGAACTTTTTGCCCCAGCCTCTCCCTAGCGCGGAGAGGTGCCGTTATACTCAGTTGCGCCTTCCCACCGCCCCTAGAGAACCCCAGGGTAGTGGGCCGAGGGGTAGACTTTGTACCTCTTGGCTGATCTAGCAGGACATCCTTGCCCAATAAGCACTGACCAAATTGCCCACCCTCCAAAAAGAAAAAAAAAAATCAGTCATTCGTTCAATCATTTTAAGGGATATGCTGTAATAGAATAATTCGCTTGGTTGTGAACAGGCCTGGAAAGTTTCAAGAAGTTTGTTACCTAGTTTCTTGATTGGACTAGGGACAGACTTAAACCAGCAGAGAGGCGGGGGCATCCAGACCACACACTGGGATCACCCAGCTGGAAACACGTTATTCACCTCAAGACATTTTACAATTTCACAAAGAGGTGCTGACTGTGATGTTTCCGCAACACATCCCCAAATCCCCAGCAGATAGAAATGCCTCAGAAACTTCATCCATTACAGTTCTTAATAGTGATAGTCTATCTGCGGGGGGAAAAAAAGTTAGTTTAAAAAGAAATGGAATAATGTAATAGATTCAGATTTTTTCCCCAGCCTTTACTTTACATGCTATCAAATTCACTCATTTTCAGTAAACAATTTTTCAAATAAATTCATGGAGGTGTGCAACCATCACCACAATCCAGTTTTAGAACATTTCCATTATCCTCCCAAACTCCCTGAAACCTGTTTGCAGTTAATCTTCCCTTTCACCTTTAACCATAAGCAGCCACTTAACCACTTTCTGTCTTTATATAGTTGCTTCTTCTGGACATTTCATATGAATGGGCTCATTCAATATGTGGTCTTTTGTATCTGACTTTTTTCACTTAGCATGATGTATTCAAGGCTCATTCATATAGCATTATCAGAAATAATATTTCTTTGTATGGATATACCACATTTTGTTTTTCAGTTCATCAGTTGATGAACATTTGAGTTGTTTTCACTTTTTGGTTATGAATAATTCTACTATGAACATTTGTGTACAAGTTTTTGTGTCAATATATGTTTTCAGTTCTCTTGAGTGTATATATCAAGGAGTGGAGTTGCTGGGTCATATAATAACTGTATGTTTAATGTTTTAAGAAATTTCCAGACTGTTTTCCAAAGTGGCTGCACCATTTTCTGTTCCTACTGGTAAATGTATGAGGATTCCACCTCCACATCCCTACCAATACTTTTTTGTCTGTCTTTTTTATTGCTATCTCATTGTGATGGAAATTTGCCTAGATTAGTGATTTTTGGTTGTATTTGGTTTAGCTAGTTTCACTTTCTTTAATGGAAGCCCTTTAAAATGTTATAGAAATTAGGAGCTGAAATGAATAATACATGGTCCCTCCTTGCAAGAAGTTAATGGTTCTTTCAGAGAAACAGGCAGAGAAATAGATGATTGCAGTACAGTGTGTCAAGTGCTCTGATGGAGTTGAGTAGAGATGCTGAGAGGTGAGGGAAGGTATTAAAGAAGGCTTTTCGAGAAGGGATCTTAATGTGCCTCTGGTTTTCTTTCTTTGATTTTTATGAAAATTATGCAGTAGGCTTAACAAGTCAAATAGTTCTACAAGATTTCCTTTTTTTAAAAAGGAAATCTTTTGCTTCTTTTCCCACTATATCCCCAAAAGCAACAAGCATTTTCTATTCTGTTAATTCTTTGGATATTTACTTCTGTATCTTTAAATGGCATGTTTTTGTTTGAGAGAGAAAAATAGCTCTGACACAGGCCAAACAATTACCATTCTCATTTGCACTGATTTTTAAATTGATCAGCCCTATTTAATATTAGCACATGGTTAATTATGAAAGCCACAGTCGGAAAGTAACCTACCTTCTGTCATTCTAAGTGAAAGAACACAGGCATGCTCAACAGTAGGTACTTAAGTCACTGAAGTAGCACAATATATACATCTTAAAACTGTGGCTGTGAAGTTATTTACTCATTGGTACATTACTATCATATAGCTTCAATCAGCCAGCACCCAAGTGCAATTGTCAATTAAGAGGATTGTTATTTTCATTCAAACTTTTCTGAAAAGAAAAATCACAAGCAGCATGGTATAGTGCAGGGATTGACAAACTATGTCCTGTGAGCTAAGAATGTATTTCAAGATGAATATTTAACCAGTTTGCTAATAGGGAACATTAACTTTCAACTCCAATGAAGCAAAATGTTTTTCTTCTATTCCAATCTTTTCATTAATAGACCTGTATTTAAAACCTTGTAGTCAATTATTATATTTTGAATTTCATAAATAAAGATTTGTTTTTCTCATGTAAATGCCTATACAATAGTCTTGCTTTTGCTTCTTGGTTCATAAATCCTAAAATATTAACTTTCTGAAAACAGAAAAGTTTGCCAACTCCTGGTTTAATAGAATAAAAGAAGAATGGAAAATAATTGCCACTTACTTGCTGTATTACCTTGGGGAGTCACTTCACTTTTCTTTATTTTTACTATCTATGAAATGGAGATAAAGGGTAATGGGTCAATGAAATAAACTCTAACAAGAATGTCCTACTCCTATGTTTTTTATTAATTAATTGATTATACAAATATCTATTGAGTTACCATTATGCATCAAGATCTGTTTTTTGTTTGTTTGTTTGTTTTAAGAACTAAGGTCTTGCTCTGTCACTCAGGCTGCAGAGCAGTGGCGTGATCATAGCTCACTGCAGCTTGGAACTCCTGGGTTCAAATGATCCTCTTGCCCCCTGAGTAGCTAGGAGTACAGGCACATGCTACCATGCCCAGCTATTTAATTTTTTTTTTTTTTGTACAGACGGGGTCTCGCTTTGTTGCCTAGGCTGATCTCAATCTCCTGGCCTCAAGCAGTCCTCCAGTCTCAGCCTCCTAAAGTCCTGGGATTATAGACGTGAGTCACCATGCCTGACTACCAAGAACTGCTAGTGGCATTGGGCATAAAGCAGGAAACAAAATTTCTGTCCTGAAAAAAAAAATACTGTTCTAAATTAAGAGACTTAAGATGTGGTGTGTGCTCTGAGATTGGATCCTGATTTGAACAAACTAGTTTTATAGCACATTTTGGAGAAAATTAGAGAAATGTGAATGTGGATGGGTATTAGATGAGATGAAAACTTTTGAACATGAAATGGTGAACGTAATGAACTGCAAACGCAGTTGCAAAACATAATGTACAGTATTATCTTATTCTGGCAGAAAATGCATATATTTTTATATATACTTAGAAAAAGATCTGGAAGGATATATATTAAGCTGTTAACAGTGGTGATTTCTGTGGTGGGAATAGAGTTATCTACTTACTTTTGCTTTCTAATTTTTTTGCAATGAATATATACTGCTTTTGTAATAATAAAAGATTATTTATAATTTAAAAAACAATCTCTCTCTTAATGGAGCCTACATGCTAGTGCCTCTTGAGTATGCATATTGTCACTTTTGGGGGGAAACACATGTAAGGATGGGTGGTCCCTCCCTCCCTTGTAGATAACAAAGGATCAAGGTGCTCTCTGTGAATAGTTACTAGATGTAAACTGATGCTACTGGTATTTGCCTTGGAGTTTTACTGGTCAGTAGAGCTTTCTTATATCCAAGGCCTTTAAATAGGCCAGCATTTAAAAAGAAGGACCAGAGCAGCAAACAGTGGCAGCATCCATCTAAGCATTGTTCAGGAAAGAAGGGACCCAGCCTGAAAATGTGCCGAATCTGACACTGGAGATAGTTGTAGCTCTGTTGCATCAGTGAACACATCAGACTGCTAAAGCCTGATATGATTAAGCATCTCAATCATATGACTGCTCCTCTTATTCTTATTCTAGGCCAGGGATCATCAAACTATGGCCTATGGACCAAATCTGGCCCACCATCTATTTTTGTAAATAAAGTTTTATTGGGCATGAGTCACATTTCTTTGTTTATTTTATGTCCATTACTGCTTTTGCCCTAAATAGAAGAGTTGATTAGTTGTGACAGAGACTGTATAGGACCCACAAAACCACAAATACTTACTACCTGGCCTTTTAAAGAAACAGTTTGTGGGCCCCTGTTCTAGGTCCACCGGAAAACTGTCTCAGTAGGCATGCCTGTGGAGAGAGAATGCCACCTTACATTTATCTTAACAAACTAATGTTCTGATTCAGAAACCTCTTTCTCACTTGAGCTTTATTAGCATGTATTAGTATTCTCAATTTCGGATGACTATAGATTGGATGATTTCTTATCCTGCAAAGCCCATGAAAAATCAGAAAAAATTGATCAAGATCAGTGCTACTCTGGGAGCCCTATTAATAACTAAATAGTTGGTGTTCCACTCATCTAAGCTAAGATCTATTTATGCTTCAAATTTAGTTTGAGCGCTGCCCCCTCCCAGAAGCCTCCTTTGACTCCTTATCCTGATTTCCCTGCCTACACTGGTGCTCCTGCTTCACCCTTAGCCTTTGTCCATCATCACACCTAACACACCACCTTGTAATCTTGGGTTCATTCTCTATCCTCACTAGAGAAGAGAAACACCATGTTCACCTGTTCCTTGGTAAGTCCCCTGAGCCTATTATAATACCTAGCATATAGTAACTTACTAGTTGTGTATCCTTGGCCATGCTAACTCTCTGAATCTCAGTTTTCTCATTTGTAAAATGGGGATGATAAAATTACATTTTTTTTAATTTGAAAAAATTGTGTGGCTCCCCAAGAATGTCCACGTCCTAATCCCCTTGATACCGTGAATATGTCATCTTATATAACAAAAAGGACTTTGCAGATGTGATTAGGGTTCTTGAGATGGAGACATTATTTTGGATATCCAGGTGAGCACAATATAATGAAAAGGTCCTTATAAGAGGGAGGCAGAAGGGCCAGAGTCAGAGGAAGAAGATAGAATGGTGGAAGCAGCGTTCATAATTAGAGGAAGATTTGAAGATGCTAGGCTTCCGTTTAGAAGACGCAAGAAGGGGCCATAAGTCAAGGAATGTAAGCAGCTACTAGAGGCTGGAAAAGAAAGAGATTCTCCCTCACAGCCTGCAAAAGGGATATAATCATGGTGACTAAGGCCTTGACTTTAGCCCCGTGAACCCCATTTCAGACTTCCGACCAGAACTGTAATATAATACCTCTGTGATGTTTTAAGTCACTAACTTTGTGGAAATTTGTTACAGGAGCCATAGAAAACCAATCCTCCTTGTATGGAAAGATAAGCCAAAAGTTGATGAAATCAGTAAATTACAAGGGTGGATGGGAATGCAGTAGAAGGGTGGGAAAATGGCCCTTTTTTGAGTATAACTTTTTGTATATAGTTCTGATTTTTAGAGCCATGTTAATGTTTCACCTACTGAAAAAATTAATATGGACAAAGGGAGACCCAAAACAAAATGTAAAATAACCAGAGGGACGTAACTATTAGAGATGGATAACAACCACAGTGAAGGGGTGGGAAAAAAATAACTAACCTGGGTGTTATGGACTGAATTGTGGCCCCCTCCAAATTCGTATATTGAATCCCTAACCCCCAATGTGACTTTATTTGGAGATGGAGCCTTGAAGGAGGAAATTAAGGTTAAATGAGGTCAAAAGGGTAGGGCCCTAATTCAATAAGCCTGGTGTCCTTATAAGAAACACCAGGAGTGGAAGCATAGAGAAAGGGACACCTGCAAGCCATAGAGAGAAGTTCACCAGACACCAACCCTTCCAACACCTTGATCTGGGTATCCGGCCTCCAGAACTGTGAGAAATCAATTTCTATTATTTAAACCATCATTTGTAGTATTTTGTTATGGTGTTGTCAGCTAACTAATACAGTAAGTAACTTTGGAAAACAACATTTTGATTAGATAAGATAGTGGTTCTCAAACTATAGTATGCATCAGAGTCACCTAGAGAGCCTGTGAGAACTTAGGTTGCTGGCCCCCACCACCAGAATTTCTGATGTGATAGGTCTGGGGTGAAGCCCAAGAATGTGTATTTCTAACAAGTGCCCAAGTGGTGCTGTTGGTCCAGGGACCACATTTTGGAAACTGTTCTGAAGCTAAAGACAAAAATAACTGCACATAAATACTGTACTCTAATTACTAGGTTTATTCTCCATAGGAGTGTGAGCTAACATTCTGGATCTATGTACAGAACAAATAAGTAAATATATTATGAGTAACGAGAGTCAGATTTTATTATCAGAGGAAGGAGTTACAAATAAGAAAAGATAGAAGACTAGAATGAACCTTGTGATCAGAGTTATCAGTATGAACAAATTGCTTTATATGCGTGTACACACATACACTCCACTCCCACACACACTGAGATAGATATAGAAATTTAGATGTTTGTACATATGCATATATTTCCTAACTCTGTCTGCTGAGAAGGAATAGGAACAAGGACACCCTAATACCAATCAGCTTACCTGGCATTCATATCTTGGTTTTAAAAGAACTGTACATAAATACTGTACTCTAATTAGTAGCTTTATTTTCTACAGGGGTATGGATTAGCAAGTATTGAGTATTGTACCAGTTTCCAAATATAAGAAATTGGGGCTCCTTGAAGAATGGCTGATTCCAGGGCTGAGACAGGGAGAGTTTGAGATGAACTTGGAATATCTTCTGCCAGAAAAATAAGAGATTACTCATGGAATAATGGAAATATGTCAAAAGGACACAGGAGTCAGCTTGCAGGGGTTCCCAGTGGCAAAATCTGGAACATTAAGCAACAAAATAATGTTGTGGACTATAACCCACAGAATAAAATTATCTATAGGTCCATTAATATAAAGAAATAACTGAATAAATAAGTAAATGAGGAAAAAGGAAAAACACTTGTTTACAATAGAATTTCAATTCGTAAATGTAGAAATAATAATGGAAATGGAAACTTACCATTTGTCAATTACCAACCGTTAGTAACTTTCAGGCAAGAATCATCAATGGGTGCTAAAATTAATGATCAAAAGATGTCAAGAGACAGGATATTTATTTCGCTTCAGACTATCTCCCCACAGAATGCTTACTAATTACGAAGGGCAAAATAGTAATGTTAGAGAAACCTGGCAAGCAACACCTTAACCAAGTGATCAAAGTTAACATCACTAGTAGTGGGACAAACTGACCTCTTGTGCCTCTTGATATAATGCATTGAGAAAGATACACCATTATATCTGTAGTATTCTTGCCAGAACACATAACTTGAATTCAGTCATCATGATGGACCATTAGACAAAACCAAAATTGAAACTGATCAGTAATTAAAAAAAAAAAGTCATGACAATGAAAGGCAGAGAGAGAGAGAGAGAGAGAGAGAGAGAGAGAGAGAGAGACACCACAGAACTGTTCCAGATTAAAGGAACCTAAGGTGACGTGTGATACTGGACCAGAAAAAGGATATTAGTGGAGCAACTGGAGAAAATTGTATATGGTCTGTAGTTTCGATTTTAGTGTTGCAGAAATGTTATTACTTTATTTATAATATTGTACTGTGGTTATATAAGATGTTACCATTTGGAGAATCTGGGTGAATGATATATAGAAATTCTTTTTACTATTTGTGCAACTTGTTTGGGTAAGTCTGTAATTATTTCAAAATGAACAGTTGAAAATAAAATGGGAGTTTTTTACTCTCCCCCGAAATATCCCTTGATGATCTGACTGCTGCGTGCAGTGTGGCTTATAGAAGGACCAGGACATTAAATGGAGAGAAAGGCTACTACTTTAGCCCAGGGGACAAGTGATGGCAGCTTGACCTAGGATGATGGTAGTGGAGGTGAAAAGGGGTTCAGGATGTGTTTTGACATTCCATGGGAAAGACGTTCCACAAGAGGGAATGGAAGGGAGAACAACCTCATTTGAAAAGGTGGTTCTCTGGGCGTAACCTTCAGACAAAATATAGAACAGAATAGACCAAATGTTTTCATTAGGTATCCTGGATTCAGAATTCTCTATTATGTAAGCTGGACTCTCTTTCATGGAGTTTGTATGCCCCCACCCACCCCCATAGTTGTGTTCCTCTCATCCAAGGGAAAACAGGAAAAGGGGCCTTCTTTGATTCTTTCCTGTGTTTACCTTTCCCAAAGGTCTTTCTCTTGCTAATCTCTCTCTGCTCTTTTTAAGGAGGGTTTCAGGTTCTGTGTTGTCACCCAAATTGCAACCTTTACAAAGCTCCACTGGTCTGCTTAGAATTCACATGATGTGCCCTTTCCTATATTTAGGTATTTACTTTGAGTACTCTCTAATTAAAATTGTATTTGTCTTTCCAGGCTCAGTTCAATAACCACTCCCTCTAAGATGTCTTCCTGGATTTTCTCAGCCTAAAGTAATCCCTTTTTTCCGGGGTAAGTCATAGCTCTTAGATTATTCCTCTTACTTAGTTCACATCCACTCATTCAAAGTCATACTCATTGCTTTGTGTTTATTTGTATTCATGATTTATATTATCTATCAGATTTTCCTTGAGTGTAGGTTCAACTTTAGACGAACTGTTTTTCCCCATCATCAGATGCAAAAGTGATTCAACAGTCAAATAAATTAGTAAATTCCCGCATGAATGTCGAATCTAATCTTCAGTTCCCTTTTTTTCTTTATTTTATTTTATTTTATTTTATTTTTTTGAGTCAGAGTCTCATTCTGCTGCCCAGGTTGGAGTGCAGTGGCAAGCTCACAGCTATCCCAGCATCAACCTGCTGGACTCAGGCGATCTTTCTCCCTCAGCCTTCCAAGTAGCCAGAACTACAGGCGTGCGCTACCACGCCTGGCTAATTTTTTGATATATTGCAGAGACGAGGTCTCGCCAAGTTGCCCAGGCTGGTCTTGAACCCCTCTGGGCTCAGACAATCCTCTCGCCTCGGCCCCCCAAAGTGCTAGGTTTACAGGCTTGAGCCACTGCGCCCGGCCCCTTTGTTTCTATTGAGGACTTTTTCTATGAAAAGTTGGAGTCATCTCCTTTTTCCCTAGTGATTTCCTGTGTGTGTGTGTGTGTGTGTGTGTGTGTGTGTGTGTGTGTGTGTGTGTGTGTGTAAAAAG
>NW_007247260.1:196651-213239 GCF_000164805.1 Carlito syrichta | reverse complement strand
GCATTGGAAAGCTATCATTAATATGTTTCGTATGTTAATTTCTCACTAATTTCAAATCCTAATAGCTCTTCAGTCAAGCCCACATTTTTTGTGAGGTGATAAAAAGGATCTCTTATGGAGACCACAAAACCAAAAATCAAAAAACATGATCATGTCAAAGATAGCTGGAGAGCATTATTAGTTCTGTGTGTGTTTGTGTATATGTAAAAAAGAAAAAATTTTAATAATATTTTGACCATTTGTTTCTACATGTGGATGCCTATTTATATTGTGTGGGTGTGTGTTAAATAACAGTTCCTCAAGTAATACTTTGCTAAATAAGTAAGTATAAATTACAAAGCAAGATTTGAATAAATGAAAAATAATATTCATATTATATGCACAAAACACTGGTTTTATATTTATACAAAAGAGTGATGAGAGGGAATACCCCATGAAAGGCAATGTAATACTCAATTGATCAAACTGGAACATTAATCCATGAATTCTGTCTGGTAAAGTTGACAGAACCGGGATTTTAGATGGTGGTATACATCAATTCAGGAACCAAAGGCAAGTAGATTTGACATTTTAAATCAAGAAGTTCAACCCAAACAAATCTGCCAAATCTGGAAATAGGACAAAGCACTTTGACACGGCCACAGGAACAGTAGGGCACATGGTGAGGGGTATTTAGATGAGAGCCTACCCTCTGTCTCTTATTTGTAATACTAGTCACACTGGCCTAAGATAGATAAAACTGATAATTCATTGACATAAAATTATATTCTTCCATGTGAGGGTTACTACAAATGATGATAGGATCCTTTTTTGGTGTTTTAATGTAATACATAAAGGTAGGATGAAAAATACAATGACTATAATTAATCAGGAATTAATTAATCCACCCAGATCTGCTTCTTCTGAAGTTTGCAGCCCAGTGTAGTAAAAAGAGTTTCTAATAAAATCTCAGGCTGTTAATCCTTCCAAATACCCAGGATAGTAAAGGACCATGAGAAAATGAAAGTCTTTCAAAATTCAACCTAAGCATCTTATTTCCTTGGGAAAAAAATTCTAATTCCTAGGTTCATTAATATTGTTCAACTGTGGGTAGTGTGTGTGTGTGTGTGTGTGTGTGTGTGTGTGTGTGTGTGTGTGTGTGTGTGTTTTACACGTATCAAAAGCATGTTTAATCAGGTACACAAAACTATTCTGAATAAACTTGTTTTAAAATATTGATTTATAATGATTCTAAGCATTTAAAGAATCTTTAACAAAATTATTCAAAGACTTCAAGTTAAATATATTTCAGGATTAACTTGGCGAGATCTACTTTGTAATTTCAAAGACCAGCCTGGGCAACTTGGCGAGACCTCGTCTCTACAATATATCAAAAAATTAGCCGGCGTGGTAGCGCGCGCCTGTAGTTCCGGCCTATGATTTTCCACCAGGGGGCGCTCCTTACTATACTATATAGTTCAATTTCTTTAGGAGACAAAAGAAATTTCCTCAGATAAAATGTTAAAACAACGAAAAAACAAACAGTAGGAAGAAGGAGCTAGACATCTCCTGGAACTTCATCTCAGCACTAGCTAGCTACTTAAATACCATTTCACTTGTCATATTGTGTTTTGGCATGATTCTGGCCAGTGTGTTAAGATTTCCCCTACCCAATCTACTTTGTTCATTCCATCTACAAATACCTATCGAGTGCGTATTTTCTGTCTGGTACTGTTGTCGATGCTGAACTTGATCTGTGAATGAGACAGGCCAAGTCTCTGACCTCATAGAGCTTAGATTCACACATGGGCAGCAGACAATAAATGAGATAAATAAATAAATTGCATAGTCTATTAGATAAGTGTGAAAGAGAAAAAACAATGCAGGATCTTGTGGGCCATCGTAAGAATTTTGAGCGAGATGGGAAGCACTGGAGAATTTTGAGAAGAGAATTGATGTGATCTGACATATTTTAAAAGGATTGCTGTGGTTGTTTTGTGGAAAGTAAATTATAAGGGGACAAGGTTGGGTCAGGGTGTGAACAGTGGAATTGGGAAAAATTCACTGGATTCTGGATGCATTTTAAAGGTAAAGCCAATGGATTTACTAACAGACCAGATGTGGGATGTGAGAAAAATCAAGAAAATCAGGGTCACCATATCACACAACACCAATAGCATTGACTAAAATGTGACGGGTGACCCCTGAAGTTGTGTAACATGGCGTCTCTATCCAAGATAATGCAAAGGCCATTCAAATGATGGCTATTGCAAGCTGCTTAATCTCCCTGTGCCTCAGTTTCTCATCTGTCTTAATAAGGTTTAATAATAACAATATTACTGGGGTTTTGTAATAAGGCTTTGGTAAAGATTTAAGAAATATAATACATGTGAAGTACTTAGAACAGTCCCCAGCATACAGTGCTCAGTGAACTTTTCTTGCCTCTCTTCTCATTGAGGAATAAGACCATATTTTTATCTTTGTACCGCTTATGCCTAGCACTGAGCTTGGCATGGAGTAATAGGTGCTTAGTCAGTTTTTATGTGAATAAAGCAGGTTTCTAAGTCAAATCAATTTGTGTTTAATGGTTTCATATGTGTGTAGCTCTTTTATGAGATCACTCATCCATTCCTGTGTACTACTCTGAGTAGTAGTTAAGAACAAAGGTTCTAGAGCCTGATGGCTTAGTGTTTTAGTGTTTTGTCACTTATCAGCTGGATGGGATTAGGCATGATATTTAACTTCTCAATGTCTCAGCTTTCTTACCTGGAACATGAGGAAGAATATAGGACATTAAACATAGTTAATGAACACGCAAATGTTAACTATAAGTATTACCATTCTTATCATCAATTAAATTATGTAATGAGCACCTGTAATGTTCCAGGAACTGTGCTAGACAATAGGGATGCAGAGATGAATAAGACTTGGTCCCTGCTCTTAGAAAGCCCACAAGCCAGTGAAGGAAACAAGTGACACAAGTCAATATGTCTAGAGCTTAGCAGAGGAATGGACCAATTGAACAGGAAGGAACAGTGAGGGGAAAAGGCAGGATAGTGAGCCTTATAGAGGAGGGAAATCCTGGAGCTTTGCATCTGCGTACTGATAGTCCTGGGATGTTAATATCAAATACACATCAAAATCCCTTCTGGGACTCATCAGAAATGAGGTTTATAACAGACTTCTCGTATCAGATTTTCTTAACAAGACTACTTAACAAGAGGCCCTGTCCTGTATTTGGAATCACAGAGAAGCTGTTCTGGGCCAACAACCATCCAGGCCTCCCCAAGTGCACCAAACAATTTTGAATAGTTTTCCTTAGGCAAAGCTCCTCTTTCCTTTTGAAGTTAAGCCAGAGGGCTCTCACAGGCAGAGGGCTACATTTCAGATGCCTCTGTCCTGCCCTCTCCCATTCTCCCAGTGAATTTTCTGAAGCAGTTGGTCTCTATATTTCTTCCCTTCCTCACCCCAACAATCAGGCAGGAGGAAAGTAGAGAGTGACATATTTTCTATGAAACGTCTGGGACCCCTTTCTAGATCACATTTTTAATAGAAACCTCTCAGACATGGTGGAACTGGAGCTACATTTAAATTATTGAGATCAAGGACAGGATATAGGTAAATGAAAACCTTTATGATTTTTGTCTCCCAGAAAACCAATAAAGCCATTGTAGCTTGTCTGGTTTCCCCAAGTAGTTAATGAAAACAATAGAATTTTGAGTTCCTGGTGTTCCTCTGGAGCTGATTTTGGCAGATGACAAGCAGTTTGTAAAAGGGCTTATTATTTGAGTAGAGCTTTGGCTGCCTGACTTTTAAGGTTGATTATTTATTTTGCATGTTGTATAACAGGAGCATTGGGCAATGCTCAAAAGAGGCCTTCGGGGTCAGAGATGTAAGGACTTCTCTGACTGACTCCTCTCAAGAGAACCAGATTCCAGCTGTGGAGCAAGGTTGAGCAAGCTTGTATACAAGGCTCAGATCATGGCTTTTGTATTGGCTCTAACCACTGAACAGGCTGTCTCACTAGTTTCTTTAGAGGTTGAATACATCAAAATTTCCATCAAGTCCCTATCCCAAGAAAAATATTTCTGTGTATATAAATTCTCAGACTTTCATTGGTAGTGTGACTTTTGAGAGAAATGTTTTTAAGGACACACTTTGATCATTTGCAATAAGCAGTCATATATGGGGTCCCTGCAAGTAGATTCTCTGAAAGGTAGGGCTTTCAACTAGCTATAGTGAAAAATTGCCAAAAAGTCTTCCCTCATTTGTGAAGAGTGCCAAATTGAAGTTGGCCCCAGCCCTTTTGTTTCAAGGTTTAAAGTACTGTGCCTCCTATCTTAGGTTGGACTTGCAAGCTCACTGAGAGAGATCCCGAGGCTAACTTCAGACATTTTGGAGATGGTGAATGAGGGATAATCCCTTTCTTCATATTCTGAACTTCATATTATTATTATTATTGAGTTAGAGTCTCACTGTGTTGCCCAGGCTGGAGTGCAGTTGCATTCTCACAGCTCACCATAGCCTTGACCTTCTAGGCTCAGGTGATCTTCCTACCTCAGTGATCCAAGTAACTGTGTCTGTAGGTGCGCACCACCATGAGATGGCTTTGACAGAAACTTAATTGTGTCTGCTTTTATGTTTGGTTTTTATGAGAACCTAAATATATGAGAAAATTCTGTGTGTGGAGGCTGTAAGCCAGCATTTGTGTCCAGGACTGTCAGTAAAATGGGAAGTAGCAGAAGGAGTGATAGGTGCCAAGGAAGAGATTTCATAAACTAGTCAATTAATTTTGGTTGCTTTATGATATTTGGAAGATGTGTATCCTTGTGAGATGCGACTTTTACACTTGAAGATACTATTTTATGGTGAACCATCTTCCTTCAGAGACAACATTTTGTTGAAAGAAATCTTAGGAAACATGAAATCTGATCATCCTGGTAGAGTTTATATCACTAAAAGGATACATTGTGGGTGTGAATAGCTTAATTTCTTGCATTAAAGTCTCTGGCATCATATGCAGACCACTGCTTTGGCTCCTATATTAGTCAGGAAAGGCTAGATTCTGATGCAGTAACAAATACATGGCTGTAAGTAAGATTGTGATGTATTCAACCCCAAAGATCTATTTGTTTCTCACGTGATGTTGATGCAGACTGGTTGGTCCTTTTCGGTTTTAGCCATGCCATCTGGAACACATGATCTCCAAGGATACTATAGCAAAGAAAAAGAGAGCTGGAAGCCCACTTGTGTCACCTTTGTCTCATACCAAAGGTGACACAGAACTTCTGCACACATTTCATTGGCAGGAACTAATCACCTAGCCACATTCTAACTGAGATATGTAGAGACATACCTAGTAGATTTGGTGGCTATTAACAATCTCTGCTATATCCCTTGGCTTCTGACTGACCATTACTTTCCCACTCCACTCAAAGAGAATGTGTGAATGATGACGATTTTCTAGTTGTGAAAGAGATTGGATTTTGAACATCAGACCACTTCTTCAGTCTAACAAACAGTGCTTGTTTTACTTAAGGAGAGTAGACAGGACAATCAGTATTCACCTGTTAGTCAATTACAATTCTTTTCCTTCCCCCTCCCCCACTGCTCACTGTGAAACATTCTTCCTTCTATTTCTGTCCCAAGAGACACATTCATAAGAGCATAAGGATTGTTCCCAGGTCAAACAGCTTTGCTGCTCTAGCATTAGGTTCTAGGTCAGACCAGAGCTATAGGAATGTTTGATTAGAAAGTGTGGTAGTCGTTCTTCAAGAGGTTGATCTCATAAAATTGGGGCAGGCCGTGCCTATGACTATGAAAGGAGGGCCCCTAATTGCCTCAGGGTTGTTTTACCATAAATTAATTTATTGTAAACCCCCTGAGAAGGTTAAGTGAACAGAATTCACCAGTGTTTTGAGAGAGGGAAAGTTTATGTGGTCTTTCTCCCAGGAGGAAGATGACCAATGGAGCCTTTTCCAGATTTCTCCCTAGAAATAAAGACCAAATTCTCAGAAGAAACCTGAGACATAAAAAGTGGTTGGTTGCTCCTGACCTGACTCATAGAGTTTTACTGAACCATAACTACTAGAGTTTACTGGTGTGTATATATACATACATGCACACATGTGTATATACCCATATACACACATTTTATAATCCCGTGATATTTGGTATCTTTCATTGCTCAGCCCTTGGAATAATTTGCTGCTGTCATTCTTTTTCCTTTGAATCGAAGGGATGAGCAAACTAAAGAAACAACTTCCTCTTACTGCTTCTAGCATCTTCCATAGAGAAAAGAGGTGGCTGGAGTCAGTGTCAATCAACCCAAGCAGTGCAGATCTGCCAGAATTGCAGCTTAGCTTCCTTGCCTCTCTCTGGCATATGTACTTTTCTGAAGGGATGGGAAGGGCAGAAATGTAGGGAAGTGGGGAAAAAAAGGGCTGTGTCTGAAATAGGGCCATGATGACTAGTTTTGACTTTCAGCTTCATTGCCATATTCCGTGTTAGCCTTGTTATCTTGAATGTAAATGAGACTCTGTTCTTGAATATAAATCACATCCCCTTATAGAATCACTGCCAAGCTCATTATGGTTAAAAGATTTTTAACACTCAGGTGCAGCATTCACTTCTGTTGAAATTTACCATTTAAATTTAGTTTACATATAAGAGTATCATGTTTTTTATACTGGTTCTTAATTGTTGCTCAGTTCTTCCAGATGGAATCACTTACAAACATTTATTTACGTAATCTTTTAATTCTAGTTAGGAACAAATTACTTGACAGTTGCTGTTTGTATAGGCATTCCTCATTTTATTGCACTTCACTTTATTACACTTTGCAGATATGGTGCTTTTTATAAACTGAAAGTTTGGGTCAACCCTGCTTCAAGCAAATCTATTGGTGCCGTTTTTCTAATGTGTGTGACCATTTTGTGTCTCTGTGTCACATTTTGGTAATTATCACAATATTTCAAACATTTTCATTATGATTATGCCTGTTATGGTTGATCCATAATCAGTGATCATTGATGCTACTATTGTAATTGTTTTGGGGTGCCATGAACCATGCCCATATGCCATGGTGCACTTAATTGATAAATTGTGTGTTCTGACATCAACCAGCTGTTCCCCCATGTCTCTCCCTCTTCTCAGGCTTCCCTATTCTCTGAGACACAGAAGTATTGAAATTAGGCCAACTAATAGCCCTACAATGGCCTCTAAGTGTTCAAGTGAAAGGAGGAGTCCCATGTCTCTAACTTTAAATCAAAAGCCAGAAATGATTAAGCTTAGTGAGGAAGGCATGTTGAAAACTGATGTAGGCCAAAAACTAAGTCTTGGACCAAACAGTTAGCCAAGTTGTGAATGCAAAGGAAAAGCTCTTGAAGGAAATTAAAACTGCTACTGCAGTGAATGCATGAATGATAAGAAAGAGAAACAACCTTACTGCTGATATGGAGAAAATTTGAGTGACCTGGATAGAAGATCACACCAGCCACAACATTCCCTCAAGCCAAAGGCTAAGCCACAGCAAAGTGTTAACTCCCTTCAATTCTATGAAGGCTGAGAGAGGTGAGGAAACTATAGAAGAAAAGTTTAAAATTGAGATTCAGAAAGGATAAATAACTTTTCCATCACCATCATCAACCTGCTGGTCCTTTGATGTTCAGACAAAAATAATGAAATTATGACCTGTGAATTCTGCATTATTGTCTCCTTCCTGGTCTAAAAATGACACTGGGACAGGCTTAGGGAAACTGCTGTGCATTGTTTAAGGGTGAGTGGTCTTGAAGAGGCAGAACTCTGTAGTTAGGGGTCCCTATAAGGCAGGGACCCCAGCATCCAGATAATGTTTCTTTTATGTCCTGTGCATAAGTTGGACCTGTGCATAAGTTCTCCCAGCAGAATCCTTGTGGACATAGTGGGCATGTAGCTGCCAAGAATGTTATAGATGATGGAAATAGAGAAGTTTCAAGTGTTGCTTCTTAGAGTATCCAGTGATGGCTGAGGATGGGAGGGAGAATGGCCTTCTCTACAGCTTGCCAAATGAGTTAGAGACTATGAAAGTGGTTTCTAAATTGTAAAAACATGAAACACATGATGCTTATTGCTATGACAGAATAAATTGCATGTGATGTTTTTCCCCCAAGGTTTTCAGGAAAGACCTCAGAGATCTCAAGTATTGCTAAAATCATGAAAGTTCTCTTATTTAGCTTCCTTCTGATTAGTGCATTTTTTTGCATCATTGAATTTCCCTCAGGATCTGCCTAAGCACAAGAAATCTCCTTTTCCATTTCCTCAATACTTCCAGTTCTCCTCTGTCAGGGGTTAGAGCAAATCCCCCAGTCCAATGTTACCCCTGCTTTGTCAGCACTTTATTTTCTGAAGGGAAAATCTGGCTTAGCCTCCTGTTTATTCCTAATTGTTCTTCCCAATTTTCTGTCATTCAAAGCTCTCTGAGCCAGGGAGTTGGGTGGGGATGGGGGTGGGAAGGCTTCAGGCATGACCTGATCCCACGTGGATATTCAGTCGCAGTGCTTAACCTCCAGGCCAGACCTCTGGTGCTCTCTGCTCTCTGAAAATTTGCCCCAAATCTTGAAGGAAAAAACAGTCACAAACTTCTTTAAACAAGCAGAAGTAGCTTCAAAGCTACAAACTTTATTCTTCAGGCTTTTTCTAGTGCCTTGTTTATAACATAGCTCTAGAGTCTTATAATCTGGTTTCCTGGCTGTACAGATTAGAAGCAGCAGGAAAATATATTGTAGTGGAGGACGGAGGGAAGCAACTCAGAAAAACTGAGAGATGAAGTACCTGCTGAAGGTCTAATATCCTAGAAAGAGACAGAAAAACAAAACAGCTTAAATGCATAATAAAGGATGTGATTGTAATTACCATGAGTTAGCTGGGAAAATGTTGGCATGGGTTATGAAGTCTGGGGAGCATGTAAAATATAAACAAGTATATTTCACATGTCAGCAGAATACTGTTTTAAAAGGTTTGTCTTTAAACGATAAGATTCCCTTATCTGCACAAGTCCAATAATTTCTAACTCAGCCATAACTCTCCAAAACCAGAATTAGGAATATTTTCTGTAATGATGATATGATGCTTTTTGATAGTAAGGCGTTGAAGCCCTAGTTTTGTGAGAGTGATTTAGGCATAAGAATGTGATGTGAATGCTGAATTCATCCATTCCCTGATTTGGTACCCACAGAGAGGTGTCACATTTCAGATTTCATCTGAGGCTCCCACCATCACCCATAGGCTTTTCCTCACATTTCTTTAATTGGCCCAGGAGCTGCCTGTGGTCTTCCATGGAAGCCTGAGCTGTGTGTGTGTGTGTGTGTCGGGTGGGGGGATTGCATCTCAGGGTTGGAGGTCTCAAACAGGACGTGACTTCCACCTTCAGGAAAGTCACTGCCAGGTTGTCACCTGGATTCGTGTTTGCTGTGCTGATGAACTAACCTAACCCATTCGTCATTCCCTGAGTCAGAAGCCTGGGCAGGGCACAGAGGATGGTGTACCGATTCCACTCTTGCAGCCTGTCCTGTTTGTGTGGCTATGAGCTTTCTGACTAGCTGCTGTGACCTGGAAGGCACAGGGCAGGAGGTGATGCTGGTTGGACCATTGCCTTCTGCTGCTGTCACATGCATCTGCAATTACGTCTCTCTTTTGGCTTGCCGGTTCATAATCTGCCAGCAGGAAGATCTGTTTTATTCATTCCCCTCACTGATGCCCCTCCCCCATCCCATGACACAGAGTATGATTGACTTGGCTCAAAGCAAAGAAGCAATGAGACTGCAGAGCCCATAAAGCAATCAGAAACATGTCTCACTTAGCCCTTGTAATTGTGATGCCTTGGCTTGGCCTTTTGCCGCCCTTTCCTATTCTGGTCCTTAGTAGGCTTTACGGAGACAGAGTTGCTAATTGGGAAATTTGCTGCATCCACCTTCTTTGGGAATGATTGTTAATGGCTGTAGAACTACCAAACAGTGCACTAAAATGTGGTAGAGCACTAGACTGGGAATCAGGAAACCTGGGTCTGGTCCTGGATCAGCTGTAAATTGCTGTGTGATCTCAGACAAATCTCTTTCTCATCTACCAGGTTGGGAAGGGGTCAGGGCTGCACTAGATGATCTCTGGTCTCTAAGTGCTAAACCTTCCATTCTCTCGTCTGTCCAGACAGACAGAAAAGTTTTGGTGCATTTCCTAGAGTGTCTTCTCTTTTCCTCTGTACCCATGTCTCCCTCCACCTGAGCCTCTCTTTTGGTGAAGTAGTTATTCATCTGTTTCATTTGAAAGCTGCCCTGGGAATATGGAAAGATTGTCATGGTAGAGATGCATAAGTACTAAGAGTTTTTATTTTGGAACTGACATATGGAATTCAAGATTAATAGAGTTATTGTAGTCCCATCTGGAATTTTAATCATTGAATCACAGGGAGAGCAGCCAAGCTAACCATCCATGATGCAGTGAGATTTGGAACTAGAAATCTCAGCCTCAGTTCTTTTACAAGTGACTTGGGTGGGGGCAGAAAGAATATGCTGTCCCGTCACCTCCCATCACTAGTACTGCCTGGAAAAAGCAGACTGAGAATAGTGTGGCAGCAAACTTGGACAAGGATACCAGATAAGTGGCAGGCTTGATGAAATGCCCGCTGCTTGGCAAATGAGCCAGGCATTGTGGAGCAGGGAGACTAAGGACAGCTTTCCACAAACAAACCCTGTCTGTTCTTGCTTTTGGGCCTACATCAAGTTGCTTTCTCCAATTGGCAAGCCCTCCTTCTCCTCTTAGGTTATTCAAAACCCTTCCCATCCACCTCTTCTTTTAAGTCCAGCAAACCCTTATTGAGGTCTGCCCAATTACCCAGCCTTCTTTTGGGATATAAAGATGAATAAAGAATTAGTTCCTGGCTACATCCTCAGGCTCACCGTACTATATTGTCTTGCTTGGGTCACTGTTGCTTCATGCATGTTCCTTTTTCCTCATCAGCTAAAACATAAGTTTCTGGAAGAAAAAGACTGTGTTTTGGGGGCCCCGCAACTACTCCACGTTGAGTGATTCACTAGAAGAGTGATCACACTCTTCACAAGACACAGTAACAGGTTTTACTTATAGCTAAGGTTCATTATAGCAAAAGATTCAGAGCAAAGACAGTAGGAAAAACACATGCACTGGGCAGACACAGGTTTCCTAGTCCCCTACCATCCAAGGCCACACAGGAGCAATTAACAGCAAACTACAGGGACAACTGTGAAATGCCACTGTCCAGGAAAGCCTACTGAAGTCTCAGGGTCTCTGAGGCTTTTACTGAATCAAACTTAGAACCCCAACATCAAAACCAAGTGCATGATGAATCTTGTTAAACAATCCTGAGAAGTCCTGACAGGTTGACAAAGTATGCCTCATTGCTCTGGATGAATAAAACAACATCAAGACATCTTCAATCAGTGACATAAAGAACATTCAGAAGGCTGTATTCCTAGGGATGGGCCTTGGGACAATCATACTTTCAAGCGCCCCTGGAGACATGCAAGTACTGATCAATTAGACCTTCCGTGTTAGCTCTTTCTTCCAAACCGTGACTTACATATTTCATTATATCTCCTCAGAGCGCTTAGCATGGAGTAACACAGGACCTATCTTCTTCTCTGGGCTCAATAGTCATTATATTTTACTGTCTAATTACTATGTCCATTTCCATAGACATCAGCACCCCAACATGTCCAAATCTGAACTCGAATCCCTCCTTACCTCACTCTTCTCCATCTTAGTAACTATCAGTATCATTTGCTTTGTTGCTTAAGCCCCCACACCTGAGTGTTTTCCTTGATTCTCCTCTTCCCCTTACCTCCCACAGCCAATCAGGAATTCCTATTGATTAAAACTTTGAGGCATATTCCAATCTCCCTAGTCTGAAACACCATCATCTTCTATTTGGACTACTTGCCTCCTAAATGTTTCAGTCTCTTCTATAGCCTGTTTTTCACACACTACCCAGAATGATCCTTCAAAATGTATATCAGATGATGTCATTTCTGGCTACTCACAACCTCCAAGGACTTTTCAACATGTTTGGAATAAAATGGAAACATTTTACTCTCCTGCTCACTCATTCTGCTCTAGCCTTAGACCCAGTGAGTGGGTTTGTATCCTCCTCAGGTGCCTTTCCTTATTCCAGGACTGTTCTTCCTCTGACTCTTCAAATGCCTGAACCCTTCTTCTCCTTTAAGTTATACTTTTACTGCCAGTCTCTTATGGAGACTTTCTCTCACCACCCTAGCTAAGGTAACCCTGCCCCTCTCTTCACCTGAAATCATGATTATTTATTTGTATATCTGTTGTCACTCTGCACTGACTAGAATGTAAGCCCATGTGAGAAGGTCTTTGTCTTGTTCATGATATCATCAGCACCCAGTACTATGCCAAATTCCAAATTCAGAATAAGCCATCAATAAATATTTGTTGATGAACATAGTAAGTGATTAACAAACAATTGTATTTGATTACTTAAAAGTGATGAAGTGATGAACTAGTCTCTGCCCTAAAAAAGTTTACATTCTACAAGAGTTAAGTAGGAAAAAAACAACAAAATAGATGGAAAACTCTCCTATGCTGCCCAGGACATGTCAGCATTTTGGACAGCAGAATCCAGCAAGCAATAGAGGGCCCACGTTAAGCAGCTAGAATCTATCCAGCTCAGAATTCTCTCTGGCAGAGGTTTCTGGGGGCTGTTTGAAGGGAGACACCAAGAAGCTAGGAAATTCCAAATGGAAGGCAAGGATCACGGGGAGCTGATGTCTTCTCCAGAGTAGTGGCAGTGATGTTTTTGCCAGAGAAGCATGGACAGATGATTGTACCTTGTTCTGACCTCTTCAGGACCTGACTTTATGGGTCTCTGAAGATCCCCATGGGTTGTCTAATATTGTTTAATAAATTTCCTTTCTGCATAGTCAGAGTAGATTCTGTAGTTTGCAACTGAGAAATCTGACTTATCCAGTAGGTGGAAAACAAAGGTTGAAATTCACAATTCTGACTTGTAACTGACATCTATGTTTGCATGCAAAGTGTTAAAATTATGCTGCCATTGGAGGCATTACTTCAAAACTGAACCAACACAACCATAACAAAATAACATGCTAAGTTTGAAGCAAAGTAATTTTTTTACCCAAACGCCTGGGGAAAATTTTATGTTTTCATGTTATGTGTTGGTTCTGTTTTGAAAAAATCAGCATTAGAAAGTACTGAACACAGAAGAAAAGGAAAAAAGAACAATGTTCTTCACAAGAGTACAGGAAAAAGAATAAAATATACATGAACCAACCCCAAAACCAAAAGAAAGACAAAAAAAAAAAAAAAAAAAAACAAGTGGAAGAACAACAACTCTATAAGAACTCTATGATAGGGACAAACTCTCACATTTCAATAATTAGCCTGAATGTGAATGGACTAAATGCACCACTGAAAAGACATAGAATGGCAAAATGGATAAAATATCACCAGGCAACAATATACTGCCTTCAAGAGACCCATCTCACTAGAAAGGACATATACAGACTCAAAGTAAGAGGATGGGAAACAAATTTTCAGGCGAATGGAACACAAAAGAAAGGAGGAGTCATGATCCTAATTTCAGACAAAGTACCATTTAAGCTATCAAAAATTAAAAAAGATACAGAGGGCCACTACATAATGATAAAGGGTTCACTCCATCAACAAGAAATATCTATCCTAAACATATATGCACCCAACATAGGTGCACCAACTTTCATAAAGCAACTTCTAGGAAAACTAAAGAAAGATATTGACTCTAACAACATCATAACTGGGGACTTTAATACCCCACTCACAACCCTAGACAGATCATTAGGACAAAAAATCAGCAAGGAGATCCAGAATCTCAATGTGACTCTGGACCAAATGAACTTATTGATACCTACAGAACACTCCATCCAAAGACCACAGAATACACATTCTACTCATCACCACATGGAACGTATTCTAAGATCAACCACATAATTGGCCATAAATCAAGCATAAGCAAATTTAAAAGGACCAAAATTCTGCCATGCACCTTCTCGGACCACAGTGGAATAAAAATAAACATTGACACCAACAAGGTCCTCCCAAAACCCACAAAGACATGGACACTAAACAGCATGATGCTAAACAACTCCTGGGTCAATGATGAAATCAAAACAGAGATCAAAAGATACCTGGAAACAAATGAAAATGAAGAAACATCTTACCAAAATCTCTGAGACGCCTTAAAAGCTATAGTAAGAAGGGAATTCATATCCCTACAAACAGACATGAAGAAAATGGAAGGAACACAAATTAACAGCCTAATAAGCCACCTAAGGAAGCTGGAAAAGCAAGACCACAAAAAACCCTAATTTCAGCAGAAGAATCCCGATCACCAAAATAAAAGCCCAAATCCAGGACATAAAAGACAAAAAGATAATACAAAAAATCAATGAAACAAAAAGCTGGTTTTTCGAAAGGATAAACAAGATCGATGGTCCCCTAGCTAGACTGACCGAGAAAAAACCCCAATAAGAACAATCAGAAACACAAAAGATGAAGTCACATCTGACCCTGAAGAAATACAAAAGATCATTAGAGACTACTATGTACACTTGTATGGAAACAAACTTGAAAACCTTAAGGAAATGGAGGACTTTCTGACATCACACAACCTACCTAGGTTGGAACAAGAAGAAACTGAGACCCTAAATAGGCCAATAACAATCAAGGAAATCGACTACATAATAAGAAAACTACCTACAAAAAAACCCTGGTCCAGATGACTTTCCAGCAAAATTCTACAAGACATTTAAGGAGGAGCTGATACCAATCCTACTGAAGGTATTCCAGGTGATTGAAAAAGATGAAACTCTCCCCAAATCATTTTATGAAGCCAACATCACATTGATACCCAAGCCAGTAAAGATCCAACAAAGAAAGAGAACTACAGGCCAATATCTTTGATGAACATAGATGCTAAAATTCTCAACAAGATCCTAGCAAACTGGATTCAACAATACATCTCAAAAATCATCCATCATGACCAAGTAGGCTTCATACCTGGGATGCAAGGCTGGTTCAACATTCGTAAAACCATAAATGTAATTAAATACATCAACAGATGTCAAAACAAAACCCACATGATTATATCATTAGATGCAGAAAAAGCTTTTGATAAAATTCAGCACCCCTTCTTGATAAACACCCTCGAACATCTAGGCATATGGGGAACATACCTCAAAATAGTAAAAGCCATCTATGACAAACCCACAGCCAGCGTACTCCTAAATGGACAAAAGTTGGAACTATTTCCCCTGAAAACTGGAACAAGACAAGGATGCCCACTCTCACCCCTCCTGTTCAACATAGTACTGGAAGTCCTGGCTCGAGCAATCAGAGAAGAGAAGGCAATCAGGGGTATCCAAATAGGAAAAGAGGAAGTCAAGTTATCTCTCTTTGCAGACGATATAATTGTATACCTTGAAAACCCGAGAGAATCTGTCAAAAACCTCCTTACACTGATAAAGGCCTTTGGCAAAGTCTCAGGATACAAAATAAATGTGCAAAAGACAATCGCATTTCTTTACACCAATAATAAACAAACAGAAACCCAAATAAAAACCACGATTCCATTCACAATAGCCACAAAAAAAAAAATGAAATACCTTGGAATCTTCCTAACCAGAGACATGAAAGACCTTTACAATGAAAACTACAAAACACTGCTCAAAGAAATCAAAAATGACACAAACAAGTGGAAAAATATCACATGCTCATGGATTGGAAGAATCAACATTGTGAAGACGTCCATCCTACCTAAGGCAATCTACAAATTCAATGCAATACCCGTCAAATTACCAGCAACATTCTTCTCAGACCTAGAAAAAACAACGCAGGAATTCATATGGAAACACAAATGTCCATGAATAGCCAGAACAATCCTCAGCAAAAAAAAAACAAAGCAAGTGGTATCACATTACCAGACTTCAAACTTTACTATAAAGCTATAATCATCAAAACAGCTTGGTATTGGTATAGGAACAGGCCTACAGATCAATGGAATAGAGTTGCGATTCCAGAAGCAAAACCTCAATTTCTCAACCAACTCATCTTCGACAAAGCCTCCACCACCTACCACTGGGGAGAGGAGAACCTATTCAGTAAATGGTGCTGGAAAAACTGGCTGACCACATGCAGAAGATTGAAACAGGACCCCTATCTATCCCCATACACAAAAATTAACTCCAAATGGATCAGAGACCTAAATGTAAAACCTCAAACCATAAGAACCTTAGAAAATGAAGGACATACTCTCATGGAAATCGGAACTGGCATCCAATTCCTGAACAAAACCCGAAACCCACAGACCATAAGAGATAAGATAGACAAGTGGGACCTCATTAAACTGACAAGCTTCTGCAAAGCCAAAGAAACCATAAAGAGAGCAGGGAGACATCCTACAGATTGGGAAAAAGTATTTGCCAACATCAGGTCTGACAAAGGCCTAACATCTTGGATCTACAAGGAACTCAAACATGCTGAAAAGAAAAAAAACAAACAACCCCATTATAAAATGGGTAAA